>NW_015112742.1:118290-121056 GCF_001443285.1 Poecilia latipinna
GGGGGGGGGGGAGGGGGGGGGGCTGGTCCTCCAGTCAAGGGGCCTCAGGGGGATTTGAAATGCATTTGGGGTCCTTGGGAAAAGCCTGGGAAAGTGTTGGGAGGCTGAGATCTTAACCGTGGACTAATGACACGAACTGCAGTCCTTCAACAAGAGCGTCCGAAAAATGCAAAAACTCCATCTCCTCCTGAACTACATGGAAAAAGACTCTCCAGCAAAAATACTTTTAGCTCGCATTGCCAAAAAAACAAACAAAATAAAAGTCCTTGTCCCATTTTTGGATGCAACAGGGCAAACTGTGACCCAAGCACATTAAACACAGCGCAGCGAAGCAGGAGAGGGAGTTGTAAATTTAGCCAGGAGAAAAAAAAAAAAAAAAGAGAGAAGCAAAGCATCCACATTTCTCCGTGGCCTCTGCTCCGGGCTGCCTTGTTTCCATGGAAATTTATGTACACAGGGAACACAAAAGAGGGCTAAGGAGGTAACACGGCCTGTTTAAGCCTTGAGGTATTTGCTCGAGCAAAGCCCCGCTGCTAATAACACAAGCCTCATACTGAGCCAGGCAACCTGGCTGCTCTGCACCCAGGTCGGTGTTGGAGAGGGAGCAGGAGGGGAGAGGAGAGGAGGAGGCCGAGGGAAGTCAGAAACCAACCAAAGATCCCAGAGAGGAGATGAAGGTAGGGAGGCATTAGAAAACCCAGCAAAGAAAGAGCGCATTGCAAAACATAAATAGCTCCCGGGAAAAAGGATCGGGAAGACATTTAGTGGGAAGCGGAAATCAATAAGGCAAGCGGTGAAGCTGGGAGGGAGTTCTAAGTGGATTAGATTGAGAGAAAGTGTTCGATAGGTTATGGCTCTGAGAGAGACGTAGCGAGACACCACAGGCTCTATTGCATACTAATAAGGAAGACCGAAGGAAAGCTAAAGGGAAGGGTTGCGCAGTTCACTGCGGATATCTCTTCCATACGGCTTTTTCCTGGAATTGTAGCTTAAACTCTTCCTCCCGCCCCCTAAATTAAAATTCATATCTAAGTATCAAAGCCTGTTCGGCTACTAAAAGAGAAACCTAATCTCACCAAGCAAATTTAAAAATTAACTTGAGGTTGGCCCCGGTGTCTTTACAACACGCTCCTGGCCTGATCTCAGCCACTGTTTCTCTGGCCAAGCGCCTGGGTCTAGGACAGCTGTCATGGGTCGCAGACTCAGACTTGAGGGGAAGCCAGGGAGCGAGAAAAGAAAAAAACAGAAACTTGGAAAAAGAAGCAGAGAGAGAGAGAGAGAGAATCATTCGGCTGGGCAGCGTGCCGCAGGGGTGATTTCTGATGGCTGAGGAGGATAAGAGGAAGCGTGGAGGAAGGGGAGGGTTGGATGTTGTGCTTAGTCACAGACCTCCGCTGTGACCCAGAAGGTCGGACCTCACCACCAAGCGTCTGACCAACAGCTTCTGAGGCAGCCGGGTGGAAAACAACGTGCAAACGGCTAGCTCTCACGGGGTGGCAAGCGCGCAATGGCCGGTCACAAAGATCGCAACCTGGCCGAGGGGTTGAGGGATGTGGGAGGAGGCCAGCGCTGCCTATTACTCCCCCTCACTTAGGCCAGTGAACCAAGGGACCACCAGCCAGACCAGAAGAGGAGGCAGGAGAGGGCGGGTGGGAGGGGAGGGAGCGGAGACAAACAGTTGCCAAAAGACCATGAGTGATCCTTCGACCGCTGCGGTTTGACCCCGATTCAGGAGGTCAACGAGGGGATCGCCAGACAACAAAACAAAACAAAACAAAAAAAAAGTCTTCCTCCTCCACGTGCCCTCAAACCCGTGTTCTCACCGATCTGTTTTGCTCAATTAAACTTCAGAGGACGCGCTGCCACATCCCTCCTCAGAAGTCCTGACCCCATGAGACTGGGGGGGGGGGGGGACGGGACTGCTGGTGGTCGCGGGGGCCAAAGGTTAAGTCTGGAGATCGTAAAGCAGGGTCTCCATTCACATGTCAGCTTGCATTCAGAGGTAATCTATCCATTCTCTAAAACTATCGTGACGGTGTGAAAAAAAGAGAAGTTACAAAGTCAAGGTAATGATGTTTTATGGCCGTGTTAACTTTCAGCAGTGGAGTAATGGGAACGCAGCGTGACCCCGACCTCTATAGGCTTCCCAACTCAGCGTTAAAATTTATAGCTACAGTGATTACTATTTATTCGCACTTGAAAACGTACCAAAAGTCCCAACTGTAGAGCTTTATTTTTAGGGTCTGGTTGAAGAAAACTGTTTTTGTTTTGTTTTGTTTTGTTCACGGACACAGAGTCTGCTTTCTCACAAATAACCAGTAAAAATATTGGTTTGACCGTGTCCTTCATGCAAACTTTCTGCTAAACTCCCGTCTGAGTGAAGACATACGCCAAGTCTGCTAAGCTTCACTCAAGCCATTAGGGATCCCTGTTTTCAATTTAGCGATCCAGCATCTCTGGACTGATCCGTTTGAAAATGTTTATTCTCTTCTGTCATCATGATGCAAATTCTGCTGTAATCTATGAGCTTGTCAAGCCAATAAGACACAACAGATTGAAAGTGCCCAGACTGGAGCTCCCTAATCTGAGAGACTACTCATCACACATGTAACGGAGCCAGAAATGTACGTTGTGTTTGTGAGGTCAGAAAATAATGCACCTCTCCCCCCCTCCAGTACCTCCTGAAGGGTTCGGGAGACATACAGTTGTTGAACAAAAAAAAAAAAAAAAAAAAAAAAGAAGCAAAAAAAAAAGCGAAGCTTAAAG
>NW_015112742.1:124307-128885 GCF_001443285.1 Poecilia latipinna
GAGAAGCAAAATACAAAGCGAAGCTTACAGAACCCGCGACACGTCCCGACACGATGAGTATCTGCATGCCTTGTTGCAACTATTCCATCAAGCTGTCAAAATGGATATGCAAAACACGAGCGCAGGTGTGGAGAGGAGATGATTGGAAGAAGAGAAAGGAAAAGAACTGCACTTCTGGTTTAATCAGATAAAACAGTGCAACGGAGTGACTGTGCAGAACGTGTGTGTGTGTGTGTGTGTGTGTGTGTGTGTGTGTGTGTGTGTGTGTGTGTGTGTGTGTGAGAAGCTAGGAGTCGGTTTGAACAGCCAGTTGGCACAATGGATGCCATGAATCCCGACCCCCTCCTTCCCTCATTCCAGGCCCTCAGCCTACTTCCCAGCGGGCATTCATCTGGACATGCACATGGGCGCTGCAGCCGAGCCTGGCTAAACGCGTCTGTGCCCCAGAACAAGGGGGTGAATTTTTGTGAGTGCCCTCTCAAAATTAACCGGGGACTCTCGCTGCCAACCTGCCGACCTTTCTCAGGCACGAACCAGCGGGGATTAGCGGTGAAACCCGCTCGAAACATGCATGCTTTTTTTTTATTATTGTTGTTTTAAAAAAAAAAAAAAAAAAACGCCGACGAGAAAATAAAGGCGGCGAAATGATTTCTGTTACTAGACTACGCAGCTCAGCAGAGCGGGACGCAAAAAAGAACAATATATTAAAAGCACAGTCTGAACAGTGGATACTCTTTCAGCCGGAGCCCGATTTTGCTGGTTTCTTTGTGTTTGATTGTATGTTTGTTTGTTTCGTGCAGTTGCAGCTGAACAAAAGGCGGCGGCGGCTTCCATTCTGCCACCATCGGGGGTGGGGGGGAAACAACTTTCCAGTGTGCCCACCGCATTGCGGATGCCAACCGACGAATCAAAGGCACGCTGCACGCAGACAAAAGAGGGTTTGATGCCAACCTCCGAACCTCTAACAACCGTCGGGCGGCGATCCGCCCTGCCTCCCTGGCACCGTTTGGAACAAAATGGCGGCGCAGCGCTTTGCCGTCCACAACATGGCTGCGCCGTCTGAGTTTGGGCACCGCTTGGCGACTTAAAGGAAGAGGGAAAAGACTTTTCATTTTTGCAACAACGAAAAAAAAAAAAACTCACAAGTGGAACAAATAAGTGAACACGTTTTTCGATTCTTGTAGTGAAAACACTAAAAAAAGATCATCAAAATTTCAAACTTCACGCAAAAAAACAAAAAAACAAAACAACATCTTTCTTAGGAGAAATCTTTGATATTGACAGTTAATAGAGAGGGAATGAAAAAAATAAAAACCCCTCGCTAAAAAGAGCGGCGTTGTTTTAAATGTTGGCACGGAGCGGTTAAAACGCAGCAGATGCAGAACAAGGGGAGCGGTGGCATCCTACAAAGGACACAAAAGGAGGGTCTGATGCCAACCCCGGTGCCAGTGGCAACCATTATTGTCTCCGTGCTGTGCCTTCTGCTTTCCCTGGCACTTATCAAACACAAAATGGCGCTCAGGATTTGATGGTAATGAGCTAGCTAGAACCACCGTTCCTCCTCTCAGTGGCAGAGCGTTTGGATGCTGCGGCTACAGATTCAATGAAAGGGGATTTCATCGTGGAGCAAACCCAGGAGGGGAGGCATTCCTGTGCTGTCAGCAGAGAAAAGGAACTTTAGAAGAGTGAGACCGACGAGGTATGAGGAAATGAAGGAGTCGCATTTGGTCAGACGGCTGCTGAAATTACAACTCGTCACATGCAAAGTTGCAAAATCACAGAGAATTTTGCTAGTTTTCACGTGACAAAGTGTGAAAACTGAAGAGAAAAGTAAAATCTCTCCGACTATAAATTTAATCTCTAATAGATTAAATTAATCTTTTTTCAATTTTAGGAAATTTATTTGACAACTTATTTGAATTTATTCCAGCACGACATGCGATACGTAGAAATACTCAACTCTTAAATAACGTTTTAAGAAATTAACAAAACGTGACAAATCAGCACAAATATAAAGGTGTGTTTAGAAATAAGAACAAAAAAAAGACTTTTTCTGCCTGATACTGAAGATTTATGTCATGAAAGCTAAAAAAAAATGTTCTGCAGTTTCATCAATGAAGGATTTTAATTTTGAATCCAACAAAAAAAAAAGGGGATGCTCCCATTAATTTCATTTATATTATTTTATACAAATGCGTAAAAATAAACCTTACGCTTGATGCATTCACAGACTAAAATTAGTGGGAAATCTCAGTTTTCATGCATTTCATAAAAAAAAGAATAAAACGTGTTTTTTATATATATATATTTTACCTGCTATAACCAGATCAATTACAAAAAGTCTGATTCAGATCTCTAAAACTAAATCAAAATTGAAAAAAATATCATTATTTTCTAAATTATTTCTGTTCAAAACAAGCTGAGCTCGTAGTAATTTAAGAAGTTAAAGGTTTCTATGTCAGCATGAATGTTCCTACTTGGACGTGTTTTGATATAAATTAAGAAAGAATTAAGATGGAGAAACACATATCTTAAAAATCCTGTCTGCTCCCAATTTCTAGTGCTTTTTGGAGGTTAGATCTGCTGAATTCGATATTAATCGACTTGTATTTTTTCCCCCCAGCGACTACAACCTATTCTGCAGAAGGTTGACGACGGTTTGCAGTTTAAATCTGACAGGAAATGAAGAGATTACGGGAATATTCCCGTTAACGTCTCACATTGATTTAATCAACACATTAAAGGACCTACCAGGGTAGATGATTTTCAGAGTAAGAATAATGTGGGAACTTAATTTGAAGAAATTTAATGAATGGTGTGAAAAATCTATATTTTTCAGCATCATTTTAGTATTTTCAATCACCAGGATCAATCAGCTTTACATTAAAATGCTCAGACTCTTTATTGCCACAGAAGCTGCCTGAACTGTTTGATGATGAGACCTAATCGAAATTAGCGTTACTATTATCGTGTAGCGTGTCTGTTTGGTTGGATTCAAACAAATGCCATAAGGCAATAATTGTTACGAATTGAGGCTATTTTGAAATTTGTAACTGAATTGAGTTTGTTTGACCTGCCAAAATCCAGTCCGAGTTTTTTAAAGGGAAAACTGGTCAATTCTTATGGCTGAAAATTAAAAAAAATAATAAATGCTGTTTCCTCAACAGCAAATCAATATATAAAGAAATAACACATTTAAAAAATTAAACAAAATCCTGATTCATGCTGTTCTCTTGCTTTATATTAAAACCAACCAGATTTTTTAAGATTAAAAAAAAAAAAGTAATTTTGACCCGTAATAATCAGAAAATAATCCACTTGTGCCTTCCTGCATTCGTGCAACAGCTTTCTGTAAACGTGAGTGTTTATCCGGCCCGACAGGCAGAACTGAAGGGTGTGTGTGTGTTGGTTTGTGCAAGCCAGCGTGGCTCCGTGTGCAGACAAACACACACACCCTGCAACAATGGCTTGACATGAGCAGGAGCTGCTGCTGCTGCTGCTGCTGCTGCTGCGGCACAGCTAAGACGAAGTTAGAAATGTTTCGTATTGGAAACACATTTAGTTTTTTTTATTTTATTTGCTCAATAATGAGCCTTTCATGAAACAAAACAAAACAAACAAAAAAAACCTGAATGTGCTTCAGCAGTTCTGCTGCTCACATTTCTGGTGTTTACTTGTCTGGCACAAACAGCGATGACCGCAGCCCAGACTGAGACAGAAACTAACACATGTGACCCCTGACCTCACCAAACCATTACACAAACACATCTATATGTACACACACACACACAGTCTGAGATTGAACGTACCTTGGTCCTGGACATAGTATGCTAGAAACAAGTCCAGCTCCTTGACCGATACTGTTATGTGGTGAGGCTGGACACAAAGTGCTGGGTTGGTGCAATGTGGAGACTTGACGAGCCGCTCGCCGTCCGTACTTTCCAGAGGGATGCCCTTGAAGAGGATGACCATCACCAGGTCCAGGCGCCAGACTTTGTCGGCCTGCCGCAAGCAGTCGATCCGGCGGATCTTGCCCTTCTGGTCCGGGTTGGACAGAACGCAGCACGGCGGCTTCTTGCCCGTCACGCTCAGGACGAAGTCCTCCCGGTACTCCTGCCGAATGTCCTTCCGCAGCTTGGCCAGCAGCCTGGAGGCCCACTTCTGCTTGACCTCGGGCTTCTCACCCAGGAGCTCGTCCTTCACGGCGCGCTCCTCGTCCTTGGACATCCGCTTCTCGTGCTTCTTGAAGTACTTGCGCTTTCGGGCCTGCAGGTTGAACCACGTGTAGGCGATGGCACGGACGTGAGGGAGGAGCGCCTCGATGAAGGGATGAAATTCATCCTGGAGGGGTCGGAGGGGAAAAGAGAGGGAAGGAATTTAATCATCTCAGCAAAAAAAAAAAAATATATATATATATATTTTTTTTATTTTTTTTATTTACAGGACGGATGTCAGATCACGAATAAAAAAATTTTGTGTTGAACTATTTTTCTGTAAGTCTGACAAAAAAAAAAAAAAAAAAAATTTTTTTTTTTTTGGTAAATGCTGGGGGCGGCTCTACAAATTCCACTTTTCACC
>NW_015112742.1:132196-132618 GCF_001443285.1 Poecilia latipinna
TAAGTCTGAAAAAAAAAAAAAAAAAAAAAATCTTTGTATTTTCTGGGCATGCTGCGGGCTGCTCATTAATCTCTCCCTCTTCCACAGTGAACTTATCCCGTCTCACTAAGAACAGAGGATGAGCTTCTGGACAGGATGGAGTCGCAGAGTCCGATGTCGAGACGGTTCTTCTTCACGGACAGACAGGAAATGACACGTCAGCTGATTTTATACATTTTCATACAAAAACTCAAATAATTTTTTTTTTTTTTTAGAAAACTAATCAATAATTTCTAAATATTTACAAAGCTATTTTATTCTAATAAGTTATTCTAAGATTAGAAAAAAGTATAAGACATACTTTGAAAACTGATAAAAAAAAAAAAATTATATATTGCTTTGAAAAAAAAAAAAAACTTTCAGGCAATTTTTTTTTTTTTTTT
>NW_015112742.1:135570-145626 GCF_001443285.1 Poecilia latipinna
TTTTTCTGTAAGTCTGAAAAAAAAAAAAAAAAAAAAAATCTTTGTATTTTCTGGTCATGCTGCGGGCTGCTCATCAATCTCTCCCTCTTCCACAGTGAACTTATCCCGTCTCACTAAGAACAGAGGATGAGCTTCTGGACAGGATGGAGTCGCAGAGTCCGATGTCGAGACGGTTCTTCTTCACGGACAGACAGGAAATGACACGTCAGCTGATTTTATACATTTTCATACAAAAACTCAAATAATTTTTTTTTTTTTTTTGCATTTGACAAGTCTCTTTAGATTCTATTTTTTATTTGTATTTTTTTAAATAAGGGTAAGACTTCAGTAATCCTGACATGGTTTCCATGAACTCCTGCTCTTTGTCGTCAGGATGGTGCGAACAATCCGGTCACAAACTGCAGCTCCTCCAGGTGAGAAACGGAAACGTGGAATTATCTTAGCTTTCAGGTCATTAAAATGTCAAATTTAATAAGCGTAAGCAGCAACCGCCCCCCCACCAACCCCCTCCCCACCCCCCTCCTCTTGTTTAAGCAGGCTTTTGAGGAGTCAAACCACACATTGTTCTTTTTGAAGGCAGTCAGGCAAAGCGGGCGATGGGAAACCACAGAAATCCACTCTCAGTGTGTGTGTGTGTGTGTGTGTGTGTGTGTGTGCCTGCATGCCGCTGGAAGCCACATATCGTCTCTGCACAGTCAAACTTTGCTTCAGCGTCCAAATCGCACGATGTAATCATTCGTCAGCCGAAGCGGAGAGCGGCTTTTTAAACCCCGCAGATTGTTATTTTTAAAAGCGAGATGTCACGCTGAGGGAAAACCGTGCAGCTTTCCATTTGGAGGGTTTTGCAAAAATGATCATCGGAGCTTATTTTTTATGCCACCTCCGATTAAAATCGACGAAAGTAAACTTTGAAATCCTACCAAATGCCCTGAAAAGAGAGACAGAAAAAAAATATGTTTCTTGTTCAAGAAACAACTTAAAGTATTTCAACAACAGTCATTATTATTATTATTTTTTTTCTTTAAGCGGGCTAACAAAGCCTAGAGCTGTGAAGATAAATGACTTGGCCAAGGCCTGAGCGGTGCACTTCAGTTAGAGCCATAAAAGCACAATCCTCTTAAGCACAAACTAAACCGCATCTCAGTCAATCACTAACTTATGCCAAGTAAAATATAAACAGTCACACTGAGTCAGCCAAAACAGTCTGCAGCAACCCCTGTCCAAGCGCTGAATCAACCTTATCGGTGCATGTGATCTTCCTGAAGAGAAAGTAGCCTTATCTTCTCCCAGCACCACTGAAGAGGGGTTTTTAATTGGAATAAAAAAAAAAAAAATAACAACACATACTTCTCTGGGAACGGGGCTGCGGAAACACGTAAAGGCAGAGCGGGTTAGCCACGGGAAGCGTGTGGACAAAGTTAGAGAAATGGAGCAAACGTGCGTATTGGAGGTAAACTAATGAGGAAGCTTATCGAAACCTAACTCAATACACAGATAAGGATGGAATCAAATAGAAATGCTCTGCATTGTCACACGGTGGGGAAATTCAGGTGTCACAGCAGCAGGTTGAGGTAAGAGGGAGCATGCATGTTCACACATAAGGCAAATAAATATGATTATATATATAAGAGGAAAAAAAAACTTTGAATCTAAGAAATCCAGGAATATGAGAACTGAAGCACTAATAGATGTGATTTAAAAAAAAAAAATTACACAACTAGAGTGATGTGATCATTTTAAGAAGAATTGAAATAACTTGTTGTTTGAGTGTTAAAATTGATACACTGCCAAAGCTTCATTCATTGTTGATGTAAGATACGGCATTTCGCCGTGGAGACAATTTCTTTTGTTGTTTTTTTTTGTTTTGTTTTTTACAGAAAAACTAGCAAATTATTCACACTTCTGCAAAATACACTCGAAAAAAACTTATAAGCTACAATGACACCAACTCCAAAACAACCCCGCTCTACTACTCACTGAAATATTATGATTTAATTTGAACAAGAACTAAAAAAATAAAAAATAAAAATAAAAAAGTTGCAAAATAGAGCCACAACAGCAACTGTAGTAATCATTCAAAGCAGTTTATTTAAGCCTGGAAATTACTGTTTGATTCTTTTTCCAGCTCAGCTGGCACCGATGCCCTATAAGCGCATTCATTTTACAGCTGAATTTAAAACACCAGCCACATTTCAACTACGAGCCTAATCAGTCACTGTAAAGCGATTTGTTTGTTATTTAAACAGTTAAATGACTGGATTCAGGACGGTTCTGCACTGCTGAGGCAACGCACGGCACGCCACTCCACTCCACTCCACTCCACTCCACCGTTTGTTATTCTTTTACAGTAAAGCTGCTGCATTCTGCACTGGATAATTGGTTTTAATGATCCTGCTGCAGATTTAAGTATGCATTCTGATGGAAGGAAGAAAAAAAAGAAAGAAAAAAACTCCAAGCAAGTGTAATTTAATTTAAGGACATTAAATAAAGCAGGTGAACAAAATAAGTAAACTTTGAATGATTTTAGAAACATGCACCATGTTTGCACAACTGAGCAGCGACATAAATTACAGTTCATCCTGCATTTTATTCGAGGTAAGTAAATAAATTAGTGTCTGATTTTACAGTCAAACTCTGTTATTGTTTTTGACGTGTTGGCAGTAATTATACCATATAAATTACAATAAAAGCCCCAAAGTAATGAGTTAATATTTTATCAATAATAACTCCTTTATATTCAGGCATTTTTTTAAAATTAATAATAAAAAAAAGAGTTTCCAACATTGCAGATTCAGGACCTTGTATCCAACCTGCATGTGCCAAAACTCGCCCCAACTACATACTTTACAAAACAAGCAAGACAATAATAATAATAATAACAATTAAAAAAAAGAAATGAGAAGAAACAAACACGAGTACCTGAGTTAGACAAATCGGAGAATACATGTCGAGACGGCGCTGAGCACACTGAGAAAGAAAAAGTGATTGTAGGTGGACTAATTCCTCCGATCACTCCATCGTCCTGGACCGATCGGTGCGCACCATGCAAGAAGAGAGACGGTGTGTGTGTGTGTGTGTGTGTGTGTGTGTGCGCGTGTGTACGCGTGTGGAGCAGCAATCCGAAGGGAAATTATCCAAGAATATCCATGAAGAGTCTCGATCCAAAGATTGTCGCCACCGCGGAAGGGGAAAAAAAAAAAATAGGACTTGTGTTTTTAATACGCAGGAGCTGGCATGTAAAAGTAGAAGAAGCAACTTGGAGCTGTGCGTGCTCCGCCGCTACGGCGTGTTCCCTCTCTCTCTCTCTCCGTTTGCCTCTCTCTCTCTCTCTCTCTCTCTCTCTCTGCGCGGAGCTTCGCAGCGCTTCGCAGGGCGCAGAGTGCCGGGACGGTTCGCCCCCTGCTAAAAGCTTCCAGCCAGAGCTGATATGAAACCGAGCGCTTCCACCTTCAGTCGGTCCTGCGCGATTCCAGCAAATCAGATCCAACTTTTTTCCTCTCCCCTCTTTTTTTTTTCTAACCCCCGTCCTCTCTCTCTCTCTCTCTCTCTCTCGCGTAATTACACAGTCACACCCCTCCTCCTACTCCTCCTCCTCCTCTTCCTCCCTCTCCTTCTTCTCCTTCAGTCACATCCACCTCCCCCTCGGCACCTTCCCTCCTCTCCTTCAGCACACAATTCATTTACTCCCCTCACTTTGGCTGAATTATTTTATGAGCTTCGGGGACTTTGGACCAAAGCTTCGGCCACACAGAGGATAAAAAAAAGCACATTTCCAACCTCCTTTCCCAGCTTAGATCGCTCCCAAGTTGAAGCAAACTTTTCATGTGCACGTCTGGGTTTTTGGAATCAACTCACTTTTTTTTTTTTTGTTGTTGTTATTGTTCTTAAGTAGTAGGTTACGTTTAATAAATAAAGCCCCTATATGGGTGGTATATAATTTAGCAATATTATCATTTACAACCAAATTAGTAAAAGTCGGTAACAAACAACCAAATTATGCATTTTAAAAAAAAAAAAAATAGATTGCTTATTGGAAATATAAAATAAATCAGTAAAAGCAAATTTTAATTTCTCTAAGCAAAAATTTCTTCTTTTTTGGGCGTTTTTCAAAACATAAAAATCGCCCACAATGAGAAACTGGCTCGTATTCTTACACCTCAGTTCGTTTTGAGGACGTATACTCTTCACCTCGTGACGTCACAGATTTAAAAAACGCAACAAAAATTTGTTTAAAATAATAATTTCCCATGTTCTTGATTATTGATATTTGTTTTGTTGAAATAAAAAGAAAACACGGTGTAAAAGAGAAATTGCGCCCCCTATGGTCAAAAATATATAACAGTCACAGGTTTTTATTGTTTTAAAGTGGAGATAAGTAAATTCTCATTTTTGCTCAGCTGTTTTAGTTCAAATGTAGGGTTTTTTTTTTGTACTTTAAAACAAAATCAAAAACATTTTTAATAACTGGTTTCCAATTAGAAATTGTGAATGGATCAAAAACAAGACATTTATGTTTTTATCCATTTCTAATAGACACTTTATGCTGAGCGCGCCACTAGAAAAAGGAGGGGTAATAACTAATCTAACCTTTATTTTTATTACATAATTGCATATTTTAAAAGGTTTACACACTTAAGACAACCTGTTCTGCTAATTTTGCGGTATGAAAACAGCCCCCTATAAACCCCCCCCCTCCCCCCTGCTTTGCGCCCCTGGTTTTAATAAAAATCAAGTGAAACGTGCACATAGTGTGCATGTTTTTGCATGCATACGGTTGTGTTTTGCACAAAAAGGCACCTAAAGTTAAACATTGTTGCTCTGCAGCCGCACACGTGTTTCTGCGGGTCCTAGAGAGCTGTCAACAGTCCGCACAAAGTTCACACACACCAGAGGGAATGAGGAGGCTATCTGCGCCAAGTTCAGGGAACTTTCTGCTGCTTTCTCCACCACGCAGCGGCAGAAAGGACAACATATAAAGATATCACATGAAAAAAGAAATTACACATAACACAGCGTTATCACAACATTTGAAAGCAGTAATATAACCCATGTTCACGTACCATTGCACTGTACTGCATGGATTAATGGGGGAGTCCTGGAGCCTGGTTGGAAACACACAAGCCGGTAGCTTCACATTTCTCACGCTCAACTTTGTTTGGAGCCCCTTTTCTCTTGCGGTGCAACAACAACAACAACAAAAAGTCAACACCGGAAGACAGTTCTTGGCAGACAGAGGTGAAAAGAAGTTAGGAGCACCTCGTCTTTTTTTTTTTCTTGTTTTCCTTCCTCTTCAGGTCTCAGTTTTTTGGTGGGGTTTTTTTTTTTTTTTTTTTTTTTTTTAGGGGGGAGTTGAACGCGATCCAGAAGAGGCTGAGTTTTCGGCGCTGGGCTGGTCTCCGCCTTCACTTTCACTGTCTGACTGACTGACTGCCGCCCCTCCGGCTCTCAGAGAACAGCCGTCAGGCTAAACAGAAGCCCCACCGGAAGACGTATGAGGCGGCTTTTCTAAATAAAAGCCCAATTAAAAGATCACTACGGCAAAGTCTGTGATTAGTATGAATATCTCGTTCTGTGAGTGAAACGGGTTGTCTCGGGCTCTTATTTTGAAAGTTCCATTTCCTGGCGGACATCTATCTGTTCCTCAGCAGCTTCACGCAGCCTCCGTTTTGTAATAGCGTTTACATTCTCGCTTCTCATTGGCCAGCAGCGGTGGCCCCGGGACCCTATGTTCCCTGGGCCCCTCACTTCCGCCCGTCTGACGGGCTGTTCGCTGTTTGACAGAGCCGCTGCTGGACAGCCAGGTTAATGACGGATGGTGGCGGACATTACACCGCACTAATGAATTAAAAAAAAAAGAGAGTAAAATAAAATAAAAATACTACTACCACTAGACTACTACTAATAATAATGACATCCACTTTTATTGCTTTAAAGACAAACTTTTGCGTGTCTTGACTCTTTATAATACATTCCTTTTATGATTTGGTAGAAGGCTGCATTGAAATAAGAAAAACAACAAGCAGCAGTGGTGAGTAATATTGTAGCAGATGTCCTGTAATGTTATAAACAGACTCAACTTTCTTGTTGATGCCCCTATTAGACATTTTATGCGTCACAGAAGACGAAAAAAAAATGGCATCACATGTCCTAAATAGAGGCACCAGAGCGCATTTATTATTATAACACCAATACACTGTTTACAGTAGCTGCACGTGTCAGTGCGGTCAAGTTGAATTATTTGGACCCAGTTCTTCATGCAGGTAGACTTACCTGTTAAAGGTGTTGCCAGATAAGAGCTCAATCTAGTTTTCACTGATGTTATCTGATCTTTACTCTTGCCAATCAGATCCTATCTATCTTTAAAATGTTACAGCGTGGCTCACATAAAAACGTTTTTACAATAGTTTTAACTTTAAATAGTTTTATAATTGTGTTAATTAATGCGAAGAAGGCTGATTTAATTTAATTTAATTCCGCTGAATACGTTTATGCTTCAAGATTCATCTCAAAAGGTCCGCTTGATTAGCTAGGATTTATCGCCACCATGTGGTAGCAAACAAAATTGCAAGTTGTTTCGGATTTCTTTATTTTCCAAAGAGAGTAATGTCTATTAAATACCGTGGTCTGGTATTAGTGTGGTGAGGCTCTTTTGGTGACATTTTTCTGTAGTATTAACAGCAAGAAACTGTGTCAACTGGTTTAAAACAGAAAATGGTTTTATTTGTTTTCCTAAATATTATACGTTTTTGGCCCAGAGGCTTCATTCAGTGGGAATATGAGAACAACATGTAATAATGAAAATGTTTCATCTTTGTTGGAGAACAAAAGGACATTTTTTAAAATGTCTTTTTAAGATCATGCAAAAACTACATCAGCTATCCAGGTTTACTGTTTTTTTTACTGAATACATTAATATTAGAAATATATACAAGGTGATTAAAGGTAGATATAACTGTAACTACTGCGTTTTTGTTCTTATATTGTTAACACAAGCACCAAAATATCAGACCTGAGTATATGGAAATTTATTTGAGGTTTGAAGATGACCAAAGCGTAGAGATTGACCGTCGCAAATCAGAACAATAACAAACAAAGGAACAGAACTTACAACACACAAGGACACACACACAAAGTAAGTAAAAGTAATAAAAGACTGATCACGAGACAGGAGGAATCAGCAAAGGACAAAGAAAAGGAGAAAGAGAGCTGGAATACTGAGGAAAAGAATGACAATAGAAGCAGCTGAGGCAATCAGTTAACTGGGAACAGCTGAAGAAGGGAGAAAGAAGAGGCAGACTGAGGGAAGGTGAACGATAAACACCTACAGGTTGAACTAAAACTCATAGAAACATCTAAGCAGGGGGGAAAGAGTAACACTGATCTAAGAGAGCAAAATGCAAAATCACAAAAAAACAAATGTTAGAGTAAATTAAAAAAGTAGATACAAAGAATGACCTTCTATGGCAAGACCTTATGAACAATAATGAATACAGGGAACCGAATGGAGTATGGCAAGACATAAAGGAATATAACAAAACAACAACAAGGTGATGAAACAAAAATTGGCCAAATATGTTCGAGAGCTGGCACTGTTAATACCACAAATCCCATAATGCTCTGCAGTGCATTGGCATGTCAATCAGGACCCACAAGCCCTTTCTTTGTCGAAGTTCGTTAGTGGCGTTAGCTTAGCAGACACTCTTCAGTGCAGACAGCAGTAATCTAAGCTTTAACGGATGTTTTCCTTCTGCAATTTTTCTTGCTGCCACAAAGCAAAATGAATGGTTGGATTTTCTTTAAAGAAAGCTATTATTGTTGTTGGTGTTAGTCTGTGGAAAAAATGCATGCCATTGAAATGTAAGTCAGAAAGCTGCAAAACGAGAAATATTTTTTGTTTAATGTATTTTATTTGACATTTGATTTCATATGTGCCCATAGTATTAACTATCTCATTCTTGTAACAATAATAATGTCAAATAAACTATTATAGATAATAATAAAATATTAATTTTAAAAGTGGAACTAATGTTAAATAGTTTTATTGCAATATTATTTCACTATGTAATGCTTTGAGGAATATTATTACACAAGTTTACGTTGAAAATGACGTAACCATACCTATGCGTTTCAGAAAAACATGTTTCCAACTAGTACATATTATCCAGATGCAAGCTGGCTACCTGCTAAAACAAGTTAAATTTGAATTCATGTATTTTTTTTTTGGCTGCAATGTAACCAAACAGGAAAAGTTAAAGGCGTTTAAATTATTTTTTGCAAAGCGCTGCACCTGCAAATGCTTCAAAAAACCGATCACGAAACCTTTCAGCTTCAATGACAGAATGAAAGAGGATTAGACGGCTGAAATTTTGATGTCATCTGTTGCTGTTATATTTTCTAAGAAAAAAAATGTAGCACTATTTTCATAATTTATCTTCCTTGGTAGGATTTTTTTTTTTTTTAAAGAAAAGAATCTCAAGATCCCAAATGTAGACTTTTGACCTCACGTTGTGGAACCACAGAGGGTTCAAAGTTTAAAATGCGATCTAAAATATGTATCCCACAGAGCAAATTTTGATTTTCTCTCACTGGAATGTAGCCAAAACAAAAGGACATATCCAGGCCATAGGGTTAGGGTTCACCAGCAGTGAAGCTTGTGCAGGAACTGGAGTTCCTTCAAGCATCCAGAGCGAAGAATCCACCCTCAACTTAAACCCTGGAGATGGGGCGCGATAAAAAGCTTGCCTGTAGTCAGACGAGTAAATAAATATTCAGAAAGAAATGTCAGGCAGCGTTGCCTCTTCAGCCTGGGAAAGGCGCGGGCAGGACAAGAGCTCTTTGTCCAGCTTTAAATTAACACAGCTGGGGCTGAAAAGAGAGGTGCACTTGAGGAAAGCTCTTCATTTAAAAGCAGGCTGGGTTCGTTCTTCGGTTGAAAAGAAAACAACACTTTTTTGTGTGTGTGTGTGTGTCCAACTTTGCTTTGTGTCTGTCTTCAAAAATCTCCAGAGAATCTGAAGCCAAACGACAGCGTTTAAAAAAAAAAATCACCAAGCGGATTCGTCATAGAGCCAAACGTGCTCCTGAAAGGTTCCTCTATGAAAACAGACTCTCGTTAGTGCTACAGCAGAAACCGCCAGGTGTGCAGACATCGTCGGTTCTGCCTGGACCCGACGTCAACAAGAAAACGAGTTACGCGGCTTGTTAGAACGCATCGTTCCAGAGCTCCACTCACCATCCACCACGTCCGGGCCGACATGTCGTAACAAAGCTGCCATTTAATGGACCTCTCTGTCAGATTCCCAGCCATCACTGAGCGCGCTCCTCGCCCCGGTGGGAGACAACACAGCTAATCAAAGGGGCATCAGTGGAGGCATGCTGGGCCACATGTAGGCCAGTCCTTCGCCAAGCTGCATCATGGGAAAATTAAAAAAAAAAAGATCAGCAACAGATTGACCCCAGTGACTCGAAACCTGACAGTGGTAATTAGATGTCCCCTGACCCCGCAACCTCCAACTATCCCCCCCCCCGCCCCGTCTCATCCTCCCACACAAACTTCCTCCCCCGTTTCTCCTTTACGCTTGTTGTGCAAATTCAGAGAGAGAGAAAGAAAGTTTATATTGCTTTATTGTAGCCTTTCAAAGAGGCTTCATCAACACTTCTCTTTGCTTTATGCTTGACCAAAATAAATTTGCATTTAGCTGTTTTTCCAGCACCTTGTAAAGATACAACTGTTGAGTGTTTTCAGATTTTGCCATGTTACAAATTTAATGCATTTTATTGGGCTTCTATGTCACAGACTGACACAAATTAAGGCATAATCCTGAAACAGTGAAAGGACAATAACAGATGATTTTCTTATACTTTGTACAAAAAAAAAACAGTCTGAAAAGTGTGGTGTGTGTCTTTATTCAGTCCCTCTGACTCAGTGTTCTGAGTCACTTACGTGGTAATTTTAGCCACATATCTTTGGGGTTTTGGCCCATTCTTCTTTGGAAAGTAACTCAGCCTCAATCGGATTAGGCAGAAATAGAAATAAGCTTCTTGTATGCTCAGAAG
>NW_015112742.1:149534-166072 GCF_001443285.1 Poecilia latipinna
CATTCATTTTGCCCCCAAAAAGTCGATTCCTCCCAAAGAGAATATAGTGAAGTTTGTAGCTGTAATGTAGCAAAATGTGAAAACCTGAATTTGTAAGAACACCTCAGCACGGCGCTCAAGGACATAGCAGAGGGCAGCCCTCTGTCTCCAACGCCGAACCAGGGTTTCGTTCACGGTGAGTTTACGTGCAGCTCCTCTATTTCCCTCCTGTACTGGCAGATCAATAACATTTAACTTAAAAGCCACATCATGAGTTTGAAGAAATTTCTCCGTCGTGCCTGCTGCTAGCATGTGGTTGTTCTAAATGAAAATTAGCCTTTCTTCTTTGATTTCCAATTTTGACTTCCAATGATTCACTTCCTGCTAAAACGCCCCCTGGTGGTTGAAGAAAAATCCACAGAAAAGCCGCACCGGGCTACAAGCTGCATTGTTCAAAGCGTAGGGGAAAAGTAGCGGCTTATAGTCCGAAAAAATACGGTAAACGTCTTCTGTAATATAATATTAACAGAAGGCATCTGTAAAAGTGTTTGTTCAGACGGGGTGGGGGGTGGCACCATGTTAGGACCATCTGTGTCCAGCTGTGTTTTTTTCCTTTCTGTGAACTAAGCAGCTTTTGCGTGTCCACATAAATGTTATCTGAAAAGAGTTTTTCTCTCCTGCTGCATTCCAATCCTCCTCAGCCCGGCCGCTCGGTGGCAGCTGGATTTCCCCACAACGACTGTGGGCGGACTTGGAAAAAGTAACTTAGCATATGTAATCACACATGGTTGAAATGAGAGGGCACAAAGGCTGAATCGAATTAAAGAAAGTGTTTCTTTACTTTAGAAATAAAGTTGTGGTCAGACGTTTACAAGCACATTTTCTATCAATTTGTGGAGACTTTCTGATTTATTTGAATAGCTCTTTTTCCAGTGTGCTCGTTTAAACTTATTGTGGGTATTTCACAATCCTGCGAGGATAAGTGGGTATAGACGGACGCCAAAGGTTGTTGAAAGTCTTTTAACTTGACCAAGCTCATGGTCTATTGGTGACCACGATTGCCTGTGTAAAAGTGGATTTATTCAAAAGTACTCATTGGAACATTTCAGGACACAAATTTTGAGTGGTGATCTAAGATGGAGAACTGCAGATTCACACAAGTTGGGAATGTCTTATAGAGCCATTTCTAAACAACGGTAGATTCAGAGGTCATCGGTCCAAACAGCTGTGAGGAGGTGGAAGTTACCTGGTTGTGTCGACATCAAAAAGATCTGGAAGAAACTATCGTCCAAAGATAAAAGAGAGCCAATAGAAATTACAGGGCAAAGAAAAACTCAAACTAACATTTTTCTTTTCTTTATTCGATAATAACTGAGGGAATCGAGTGGGAAAAGAAAAAAAAATCACATCAGATTGATTGTTTGACTAACAGGGAAATGCATAAACCCGATTACTTTATCAAATATATGTTAGCATAGTTTAATACAATATTCATGTACACCACAAACAGTAAAACAAGTCAGCAGCACTGTTATTGTCACCATAAAACATAAAAAGAATCCAAACAAAAAAAGAACAAATCAAAGATTTTACAGGTGAAATCATTTGTTTACTTGAATCACTTATTAAAAAGAAAATAAAAACTTAGATGCATTCTCCGGCTGTCGGTGTGTGCCTCGTTCTTTCAGGGGAGCAAAATGGAAAATGTTTCAGTCCCTGCATGAGAGCGGCCCGCGACATTGATTTTAAGGTTGGAATCGATGCATTTCATCGTCTTGATTGGATTAGCTGTTTTAACTTCAACTTTTAATTGGATTTCACCTTTCTAAAATGACACGGTATTTGAAAATCAATAGGGCAATCGATTTGAAGGAAGTTCAGCATGCGGAGCTGCAAAATGGAGGAACTCATCTGACGCCTGCCACGAACGGGGCCTGCTGAGGTCTAATGAATCCAATTACGCCTTTATTAGGGTGAAGACACGTTCAACCGGTTACCATGTGTGAAAGAAAATTAAAATGCAACCTTTAAGACTTTTGATGTCAGAATATTTCCAGATTTAAGGAAGGTTGAAGGATTTTAATGTGAGAAAGACACCTATTCAAAGCATATTCTGCTCTGGAGGTAGAGCCCACTTTTTACAGGCTCTATGGCCGTCATGGACAGAAATCGCTAAATAATCACGCGCCTGATGGCTAGCGACCCAATAATAAAGTCAGAGACTTTAATCCGAGTCTAAGCTCAGCAAAATAGCAGTAAAGCAGGCCAAGCCGCAGAAGTCCAATCCCAGACAGGTAAACATGAACTGAAATGTAACTGTTGGAGGCATAGCTGTTTATTAGGCATGTGGCTAATTATTTTTCTTTTGTTCAGCCAGATGTCATAGATGACAGAAAGAGCAGGTGGTAATTTATCTAATTAGCCCAGCAGACCCAACCATTACAACAGATTAGAAGCAGACTGCAGCAGACTGCTATTATCTACACTGGGTCCCTTCAACGCCATCATGAGAGACAAAGCTGACAAATTACATGTGTGTAGTTTTGTTAGAAACCCCATGTTTTTGTGACATCAACCCTTATTGAAACCCCAGCAAGCTCACAAGAGCCTCTTTTGTTGCAGAAAGTCATTTATTAACCATTTTAAAGACGCGACTTCCACTTGTGGTCTTTCTAAAAATATTATTAATAATAATTGGGAGCTATTAGGCAAAGTCAAACCGCGTATAATGACTCAAACCTTGGATGATAAACACAAAAGTCACCAGCGATGAACTGATCCCGTCCTCCACAATCACGCTGCGGTGTCATGACCTCCTTCAAGCTGAGAACAATTGGGGACAATCGAGTTTGCCGAGGGTGGCACAATGAGTGTGTGTGTGTGTGTGTGTGTTTGGGTCAGACTATGTCAAAAGCATAAAACCATGTTAGACAGGACACTTGGATTGTGTTCACGGATCGTGCACACATTTGGCACGCATCGCTGAGACTTAAAACATGCTTTCGGGACAATGACCGATTAGAGACGGCTGAACCGACGCCTCAGGCCACTTCTGCAACATTCATGCTAATTATTTTTGTTTAAAAAAAGAAGCATGTTTTAGTTAATAAATCTTTCCTCTCGATTAATCCTCATATCTTTCATAAGGTAAAGGTGCCAAAGTTGGCTTCTTTTCTTTTTTTTTTTTTGTTATTCTTTAATTTCAGTTGCATTTTTTATGTGATATTGAAAAAGGGAAAATGTTCCTCATTTATAGATCCAAGTGAAATTATTGAGAAAGATTTTTCCCAGAACATTTGACACATTTTGTTTTTAAGATTCACCCTATAATGTGATAATGCTTCTTAGAAAAAATGTGTGATTGAAACTAATATTATACCCACATTTACATTAAATCATTGCCTTGCAAAAGTATTCATACCACTTGGACTTCTCCACACTAATCATAATTGTACCTAATGCCATGTAGCTTTTTTTTTTTTAAATAATACTAATAATGTTTAAGAACTGCTTTTCTGTTTTCACTCAGCTAATCTTTTTGGTATTGACATTTGTCTGATAATCTGAAACTTTAATTTGGGGGTGGGGGGGAATCTGTTAGTTGCAAATATGTTGCACAAAATTGTAAATAAAGATTACATACTGTAAAACAACAAAAAAAGCAACAGACAAACATATTCAGAATGTAATTTATTCAAATATGAATACCTATATATTTGCTATAATCACAATTTTCAGCGCAATAAATTGGCAACTTTTTATAAGACTTTATAAACAGAAAAGTAACTGGTAACACGTTCACAAAACAAATGTTCCAGTGTTTGAGGTCTGACTTAGAACAAAACAAGGTTTGAACACGAAACATTGAGAAACATAAAAAGAGCAAAGTGAAAAAAAAATTCAAAAGGTCCAAACTCCAATCTCCTGCGAGATGCCAAGTAACAGCTGCCTCGTGGAAATATTCACGTCTACAATTGAGAGCGACGCAGTGCAAGGCGGTGACTTGTAATGTTAAGCTTGGCAGCCATCATTAAAGGTCAGACACAGGTTCAGATTCATCGGCCAGAATGTAAACATAATAATACAAAAAAAATAAAGTTTAACGGTCAAAGCAAAATTATGAACAAACAATGCTTATTGCTTCAAAAATTTCAAACCAAATAAGGAAAACAAAACAACTTAAAAAAAAAATCAAACATACATTTTCCCTTGCATTGCCTCCCCAAACACCTAAAATCATGATAAAAAATTTCCAAACATCCAAGAACCCGAACATGAGCTACAAAAACCGATGAGCAAACATATGAAACCACGCTCATGCAAATTCAAACTGGAAAAAATTCAACAAATACCTACAGTGAGGACTCATTTTAAAAATGTATCTCTCTTTTAAAATTAAGTCTTCACTTTAAAACAGACTGTGTGCTAGCATAAAATTCAGTGCATATTATTGAACTGCTACCATCAAAAACTTGGTGAAACATGCATTTAATAAATGCTTGCTGACTATTGCAACATTTTCCCAGATCTTTGGTCGGTGTGGAGTGTGTAGTGATGGCAAAAAAAAACGTAAAAGAAAAAAAAGAGGTGACCTAGACAGGCATTTAAAACTACTTGGACAATATAGTATTCTCTCCACACACAATAGGCTTTGTTTACATACAGGTTTTTCAGAAAAACTTGCTCACACAAAGCTAGTATAACTATGACATTATATATTTCTCTAATTAAATCAGTAAGGTCTCCAGCAGTTTCAAACAGATATAACAAAACAATCATAAATAAATTATACAGTGTTAGCAGAGCAAACACCACTGCCTAAACTGCAAAAAACATGCATTTGCAACATTTTGATGCTAGCTGTTAGCACGAAAGTACAGGAGCATTTAACTGCCAGGGCTAGGATATAAATTCAGGAGCAGTGTCTTATTAAAGCAAAAAAGTTTACTGTCATAACGAGATACAAAACTCGTTTTCACGGAATGAGGTTTTATTTCTCATTATAACGAGTCGACTTTCTCATTTCAACAACTTACAAAAATACGTAGCTGACAGATTACCACTTCTAATAAAGGCATAAAGGTTTTCCTCTCACTCTCCATCTTTTCACTGGTTTCTCTAAATGAAACTCAAACACCTTGCGCTGTTGGAAATTTACTGTTATGACTAGAACATATTTTGGTTTTATTGAGATAGAAAATCTTGTTAAAACATAAAACACATTTTAACAAGCTAAAACAAGAAAGTTTCTTATTACAATGAGATACTTTTCCTGTTTTTAAACAGATGGCTAAGTGTTAGCATAAGATAGTTAGGTAAGTTTAGCACAGAACAATTTATAAACTGTCAGACCGTAACAGTAAGCTAAATATTCAGAAGGAACTGTTATTAGCTCTTTGTTACAATGCAAATGTTAGCCAAATGTTAGCACAGAACTTTTAGCTAAGTGTTAGAAAGAAGAGCAGCTGTCCACAGGGAAGTTAGCTCTGTTTTACAATGCAAATGTTAGCAAAGTGTTAGCACAGAACTCTTAGCTAAGAATAAGCAAAAAGAATAGTTAGCTTAGTGCGAGAATAGAACACCAAGTTGTAAGCAAGGCACAGTTAGCAAACTGTTAGCACAGAACAGTTAGCTAAGTGTTAAGACTGAACAGAAATCTTAGCACAAAACTTCTTGTTGTTTTCTGTTAGCCTCAAAAGTCCAATCGTTTTCTGACCATCATAAAATCCTATTTTCAAAGGCAAACGCATGAATTCAATCTCTATCACAATTTTTTAAAGGTGACTTTAGGTAGTAGAAAACAGTTCTTAATAGGGATAGGATTGTTGAATATCAAGCCACACAGCACCTAAAAAATTTTAAAAAAGAAAGCAGAACAACAAAAATAAATCAACAACAAATCCCTGCCTACAAAGAATCAAATGGGCTTCACTGGAATAATTTAGACTGAGCAGAATGGGTTTGGATTATATAAAACTGAATCATATTGAACTGAGATTACTTTTGTTCTGAATTGGAACTGAACTGGCAGTCCTTCACTTTTGCTAGAAACATTCATTCTATGAATGTCTAGTAACAAAGTGTTGGAAATTGATATCATTTGTATTTTAGACAGTATGCTATGGTTTGCTCTGCTAATTTGGATAATTTCTTTCCTCCATATGCCTGTTTTTAGAAGCAAATGTATAGTTCCTGCTTTGTCTGTATATAACAATACTAATCTGTGAGCTTCCCTATCAGAGATATAAATATGCACTTATAAATTAAAAACATTCAGAAAAAATAAACTACAGGGCTCAAATATCATGTCTCAAAATCCACAGGAAAACTATTTGTACCAATCCTCTGTATTGTAAGTGCTATGGTCAATACAGCAAGTTGATTTAAAATAACGGATTGCCAATGTGGTCAGTATATTTATTCTTTGAATGTGAAAATGACTGTATTTCTTCTATCTATTCAGCAGCAAACTGACTTGTCACACTGACTTAACCTACACAGGTGGAAGAAATAAAGTTTCCATAACTGTCAGCACAATCAAGGGAAAAATCTAAGTATTAGTGTGATGCTTGTTTTAGATTTTAGAGAAAAAGTAGCAGTAAGGTGCCGTTTTGAAATTGCAACTGATCATCAGCAAGTCTGACCGCCTCTATAAAAGCGTGGGTTTCTTGTTGGAGAACACAGGTCTGTGTTAAAGTGGCAGTATTATGTCTTTTCCAGGTACTGTGCCATTTTATAGCACAATAAAGAAAATATCTTACCATTTGTTGTTATGAAGAATGCTTAAAATACCTAAAATTACTTAAAATAAATTTGACTTTGCAATTGAACACCTTGAAATTGGGTCCATGTCTCTTTAAGAAGATCCTGCTCTTCCTGACACTCATTACAATGTGTTTAGCAGCACTGCACAGACTCATACTTCCACTAGCTGTTTGCTAACTGCTGCTGCCGCTAGTCTGGAGGAGCTGAATAGGGAAATTGCGTAGAAAAGACGTCACTCAGTGAGACTACACGTGTTACATAGCTGAATGGTTGCCATGGGAGATTCAAGGATTTCTCAAACATGCATGAAAGAATCAAAGTAACCCTCCAGGTATGTTTTTGATGGGGGAATATGATTATAACATGAAGTAAAGCTAAAAAAAAAAAAGATGATTTTACATAATACTGCCCCTTTAACACAATGACAAGGACCAAAGTCATCAGCAATCTACTTCAATCAGTCAACCTCAGAAGGATTATAGAGACACTTCCAGATAATTTAAAGCTCCTCATTCTACAGAGATAAATATTATTCAGAGTGGAAATTCTTTTAAGTCAGTTGACAGTTTTTCTATGATTGGACATCTCAGAAAACGTTCAATTTCAGACTGTTCACTCTCAGAGGAATGAACAAAAACAAAACAAGAGCTCAGTTGCAGATTCTCCAACCATCACTTTGTGTGTGAAGTGTTAAAAGTTCATGCAGGGAATGGTAAAAATGGTGCAAACCACAAGACATGATCGAGATTAAAGCAGAGATAGTTGACCATAACAATCAGCGCCACACTGATAAAAATACCATACATACAACCATACCATACGACAATCAGAGCAATGATTTGGGCTTGTTTGGTAGCCACAGTAACCCTGAACTCCTCTGTATGCCAAAGTTTTATCTGTCCAACAGCTAAAGGTCAGACAGATAGAAACATTAGCCAATTAGGTAATTGGAATCAATGTGTTGCTATGGTTATTGGCCTCAACCTAATTGATATGGCGTTGTGGATGAGCCATAAATAAGGGCTACAATCCTCAGTGGACTGATGCTGAGTGACTGATAAAGTCAGGGTATTGCTGCTAATGGTAGTTCTACAAGCTAATAAATTATGCAATGAGTGTACTTAGTTATTCCCATGACTGCATCAGAGACAGATTTTTGTTATCTCTCATGAGTGGAACTTGAACTCTTCATGACTCAAGGTATCTCCATCAGCATAATCTGACAAATAATATACAGCAAACATCAACTACTAATTAGTAAATATTAAACTCATATTTAACAGCAGGATTAACTATGAAAGTCACTATCGAGGAGTGATTATATTAGCTTGTTTTTGCGTTAGTGCTCTCAGCAGTCATATGACATCTCTAGATCGAAAGGTATCAGTGGCATTATGATCCTAAAAAATACACACATTGTACACACATAGTAAAACAATCAAAGAAAACATTCACGAATCATTAGAAGGTAGTCATACTTCAGACCCTTTTCTAAAATTTGGTAAATAAAAAGTACCAAAAACAAAAACAAGGCACAAACTTTATACAAAAAAAGAAAAAAAATCAAACACTTCTAACAGATTTGTAGTTATTCTGCCTGTAGTTAATTACTAGTGAAGGCTCTTTATGACGTAACCTGAGAGATGTCCCACTGCTTCCATCCCCGTCGTGTAAATAACCATTAAAGGTGGTTTCCAGATGCTAAAAAATAGCAGTCACAGTGATCAAAACATTTCTCCGTCCTTCCAAAACAGTGTTTGTGACCCTGTTCCTGGAGAGAAACTGAATAAAACCAAGCAAAAAACCAGAACAAAACAACACAAAAGTAAAGTGTCCGCTAAACCGGCTCTCGTTGTGCAGCAGAGGGTGGTGAAGGTGTGCAGACAGATTCGTTTTAGGAGTATGTGGAGTGTTTGACTGTAGCAACTTCTACCGAAAGGCAGGAAGGGGAACATCGAGCCGCAGAGCTACACGTGGCTGCGGTAGTGGTGGCCGCCGTGAAGCGGCTGCCTGCTGCGCAGCGGGAGGAACCACAGAAGTTTCCAGCGAGTGCCACAAACCTCAGCGAGCGCCCACTGCCACGATCTTTTTGTCCCATATCTAAGCAGAAAAATACATCACCTTAAAGCATTTGGAAGTTTTGTTTTACGTATTACAGCCGGTGGCTGCTTTTTGAGAAACTTAGCTCCCCACCCAGGGCGGCACGGCATCGGGGACGGCATGAATTTTAAGACTGGTGGCTCACCAGGCTTAAAATGCACAGAGGGGAAAACCTGGCAGTGTTCTTTAGCTGGTTTTTAATCATATTTAATGTTTATGTATTTACATTTAATATCCGTGCAGTGTGAGGATGGGAAACTGCAGTCAAACTCCTTGTTTATGCACATAAACTTGTCTGATTCTGATAACAAAGCGCTGAAGAACTCAAAATCCTAAACATTCACATTGGCAAAATTTCAACTTATTTGTTTCAATATCTTCTCTTGAACAGATAACATCTAATAAAAACCAACATTAATCTTCTTAACACAACCTTTATTGTAAAAAGCATAAAATCCCCACAGCCTTTTCCTTTTTGGACTATAAAGCCAATTTAAACTTGGATGAGTCCTGAAATATAGATTCTATATATACTGCAGGTCCTTTGAAGCACGTTTTTTGATTCATAAAATCATTTACTCTATGAATGTACATATGATATGAACTCCTGGAGCCTGATATGTTTCTACACAATGAGGTTTAAAACAACCAGAGGACACAATAATATAGAACCTGATGATTTGAATGATGTTCATGACAGGAGCCTCTTTTTACTTGCATGAATTTCAAGCTGCAACCA
This sequence comes from Poecilia latipinna, assembly GCF_001443285.1. Lineage (NCBI taxonomy): Eukaryota > Metazoa > Chordata > Actinopteri > Cyprinodontiformes > Poeciliidae > Poecilia > Poecilia latipinna. Next base: position 159,118 of record NW_015112742.1, read on the forward strand.
TCTGAGATAAAAAAACAAACAAACAAAACAAAAAACAGACTCACGTTTCACTGGAGAACTGAGACATTTTCTCAATAGTGGTCATATCCTGCAAAAAATAAAAGAAATTATATATGATTATTTATTTCAATGTATCACTAAAAAGTAGTAGCCTTGTGTTTTTAAATGTGGGTGGCTGGTTGCTCGTATTTTTCAGTAGGATCAAAAATTGGAGCAACTGGAGCAGTGAAGAACACAGCTGGACAAGGATACAAGGAAGTTAATATTCAATCAAAACCTCAAAGGACAGCAAGGTCATGTTGGATTCACACTGTCACTAGGATGCCATCAATATTGCAGGCTGGGAAAAGGCAACGTCAGAGCAGCAGTATTTTACTGTCCTGAAAGTACTCACAGAGAGGATGCCAGCCATCTGCGCGTAAAACAAGCTCGACATGCCACCGAACATGACCACGCCCATGAGCGCTGAAACTCGCAGCAGAGCCAGTTCATGACGTGTCGTAAACTTTTCCTGAAAGGGGAGAAAAAACAAAACAAAAGAAAAAAAACAGTAAATACAATAAACAACTCCAGCTTTTCTGTTTTTCTTTCTTGAAGCTCTGTTTGACTATAATTCATGTACAAGTTAAAGCTACTTCCAGATATTGGCAAGAATGCAAACGCATCAATTCACCTGGTCTAGTCTTGTCAGGGGCTGGAAATAATAGTACTGGCAAAAGTCCAGCACCAGTGTGAATAAGCTGAGGACCTGAGTGTAAAAACACAGCTGCAGGAAGAGCCAGTGGTTGTCTTCTCCCACACAGTTATTGATCCTGCAAGACAGGAAACCAGAGTAAGGGTTTGAACTTTTCTGAAAGTAGGGATGGATGTATTCCTGGACGACATCATCAGAGAGGAGACAGTGAGGCTGGTCGGCACCCTGCCACCTCAAGAAGAAGAAAAAAACAAGTTTCAAGTTTCAAGCATCAGCTCTCCTTTTATGTGTGTGAAGTTTGTGCTTTTGATTTTCGCCAATACACAAGAGAAAAATTTGAAAGTAATGTACAAAAAGAATCCACAAAAATACAAAACCGGGGCGAATCTAATACGCATGCAGAACGGAGACAGGAAATGAATGGATCCAATTTGAAAGGCACTGGAACCTTCAAACTGGGTGTGAAAGGGATCACTTATGGGGTTGCACGAGTACAGGCAGTTGCAACGGTCAAATTGTGATCAAACTATGATTTTAGTTTTCATATACTGTATTTTCCGCACTATAAGGCGCACTGGATTATAAGGCGCACCTTCAATGAATGGCCTACTTTAAAACTTTTTTCATATATAAGGCACACCGCATTATAAGGCGCCTAGAATAGACCCTACAGTAGAAGCTGCAGTTACGTTATGCATCCACTAGATGGAGCTGCACTAAAGTGAATGTCAACAAAACAGTCCGGGGCGTGGCCGGACGATGGTCACCCTTCTCCGTTCGCGCACAGTATGTTCGTGGAGAACGTGGTGCTAAATGACCTGCAGATGGCCTGATACTAGACGGTCGGTAGGTAGATAGGTCAGTCAAACTTTATTAATAGATTACAAACCAGCGTTCTGACAACTATCCCAGCATGCACCGCGCGCTTCTTCTACGGGCGAAAATGAAGTCGGCGGCTGCTTACCGTAGTTGCTAGACCTGTTGTGGCTCAATATTGGTCCATGTATAAGGCGCACTGTCGGCTTTTGAGAAAATTGAAGGTTTTTAGGTGCACCTTATAGTGCGGAAAATACGGTATTCTAATTTTAATACTTTCTGTCTTTGTGTGAAGGGATTCTGCTGGTACACCTGAATTTCTCAACTGAGAGACAATAAAGAATATTTATTTTCCTATTGTATTTTATTTTATTAGTCACCACACTAAATACAGTACACATCACCACCTTGAAACATGGTGGAGATAGAATCATACTGTGGGCATGCTCTTTGTCAGCAGGAACAGGGAAGCTGATAACAGTTAGTGGGGAGACGGATGGAGCTGCGGCTCAGCAACAAACACGCAATCAGCATCCATTGATAATACGGCCAATCGAATGTTCAATCATTTCACTGAACTTCCAATCCAGAACCACAAAGCATTTTGGGAGATGTAGGCAGAGGAAAGGCTTTAGGATACTAATCTACTAACTCATTCACTCTTTGGTTACCTAGCAACGACCTGTTGAGGAACTTGTGTGGCAGCAATTTCAGGTTTCGCCAGCGCGGTTCGTAACTGCTTAAAAACAATGAACAGCAGCAAAGAGTGAAGGGAGAAAATGCGTGCAACAGCTGGAGAAGAAAGGTTGGCAAATTTACAGATATTTAAAACAAACACTAATGAAAAATTATCAACTGACAAGAAACACTTATACTGCGATATGTTTTTCAGCCATATCACCCAGCTCTATGCTAAATATAAGATAATACTTAAAGAAATCTGTTTGAGGATGGAAACGTCTTCAGACCGGGGTGGAGGTTCAGGGCTTAGATCAAATTATATTCTTTAGTTAGAATGGTCCAATTAAGGCTGAGAATCTGTAGAAAGCTGATGGCTAATAAGACAGAAACAATCCTATGCGAACTTGAGTTATTTTGCAAAGAAGATTGAGCAACAATCTCAGTTTGCTGGTGGAGATGTACAACAGAGGACCTGCAGCCGTAAGTGAAAACGTGATTCCACACAGTGTTGACTCAGAAGATGATAAAAAAAAAAAACAGTTTTCAAGATTTTTACTTGTAAAATAATAAAATACATGTGAGAAATTTCAAGAAGGTGTGAATAGTTTTGCGAAGACTGTTAAATACAGAAGGCCCTTTACTGCTATTTCAACACGCCAGACAAAGTCAAGCAAGCATTTAATGGGAATAAATAAGATCAGAGTAACCATATGGGCTCACCAGGGGCAGTGGTGGTCCATCCTGCGCACGCAGTGGCCACAGCGGCTGCAGTGGTGCGACCTTTTAGGTCTCATCAAGTTGCACTTATTGCACAACTCCCACTGTTCTCTCTCTGTGAGACAAATGCATCTGAAGTTTAGAGCTGCAAATGCTTCATGGCACACTGAAAGAGTCACAGAAAGAAAGGCTTTCCGTACCAGAGTGAGGTATATGTGGATCCACAGGAAGACGGCCGGGATCTGCGGTGGAAGCTCGGAACAGTGCCATCAGACAGAGCGCCGACGCCAGGTAATAACCTGTGGATACGTACAGACGTGAGGCTTAATGAGCCAGAGCCGTTCACTGGACCGTTACCGAAATCCTCAGTGGAAGCAGCGACACTCACAAACAACTAAGGCCCAGGGGATGTGCCCTTCGTCGTAGTGTGGGAGCAGCACCAGTTTGGGAACGAAGAACGTGTTGTAGAGCCAGATCCCAAACACCATGCTGATGCAGAGCCAGCCCATCGGATCCACTACGAAGTGAAGGCGAAGCTTCATTGCTGCTGTTGCTCCCGCTCGCTGGGTCCTGACTGCCTCTGGAAACTAATCCAAACCAAGTTTCCCTGAGATTACATTTAACACCGCGATAGATTAGACCGAGATGACTTTCTCTAGTTCCTAAACAAAAGGCCTTTCCTCTAAGAAAGGCCTTTTTGGTTGAAAGTTTTAGGCTTACAAATACTTGCAAAGTGTTTAAAAGAGTTTCACTGACCCGCCCAGCCCATCCTGTGGGGTTTCTGGGTCATTGTCACCTCTATCCAAAGAGGGGAGTTGGATCTGCATTGTTTGTTACAGGAAATGCTTGAGCCTCCTTCCGTTTTGTGCTTCACTTCATTTCACTTGTAGCTGAAACTATTTGTCCGTGTTGCCCATAAAGAGTTAATCATTCTCCTTGTCCTAAGATAAAAAAAGCATGTGCATGGTTGTTTGTCCTGTATGTTACCCTGTGATGGATTGGTGGCCCATCCAGTGTGTACCCTGCCTCTCAACCAATGACCACTAGAAATGTATTGATATTTATCGATTTTCTCAAGAAAGAAAAAAACAAAACTCAAAATAACAATACAAAAGCGCTATTTGTTTTTATGGCGTTTTCAACATCATAACTGGAAATAATTGGAAGATTATTGCCTAAAATTTCTGTTACACTTTAGGCAATATTAGGAGTCAAAAATAAAAATATACGCCGTGATAAAAAAAATATCACAACCTCGATTTTTCACCTGTTACGTTTGACATCAATCTTTTAATAGCAGCTGTTATTACACATGTATGAGCGTCAGAATCAACAATCCTATGTCCAGTCTGCTGAATAATTTTCAATTATTAAATTAATTCTAAATGAATGGCAGATGTCAAATAAAACAGAGATTTGGGGACTCGTATACAAATGAATCTCATCTCATCTTTTTCAGGTCAGAGAATAAGACCACAGCAGAAGCCCATAATGTGTTTCAGTAAGTTAAATGTAGAAATGCTGGATTTTTAACCGAGAAGTAGTTGTCACTGTATGCTTTGCCTCCTCCATCTCCATTCATACTGATAACACCTGACACCGTGATGGGCTTGGCTCCATTCAACCCCAACAATGTTATAGCTAACAGCTGGGCCCAGCGGTATTACACTCAGTTATGATGGCGTAAGAATAAACTATTAAACCCGTGAAGTGTCAGAGATGATATTATTATACACAGGAAAACACGACTTACGTTTTTCTTTGATTTAACGCCGCCCTGCGGAGTGCATGTAGTTACCCAGCGGCTACTTCCTCATCCGACTCTGTGTGGGATGGACAGGTCCTGGTTACCTGCAATAACAGTTCTGCTTCCGGTTGAGTCACGGTTAGGAAATTAAAGGCATGGATGCTGTTCTAATACTCACCCATGTGAATGTGAAGGGAAATATGTTGTTTTTAGCAAACTGATTCAGTTCAATTCAATTAAAAAATACCCAACTATTGTTGTAACTCATCATCCATCTTTAAAGAGTCGTTGTGGATTGTGATGCTGTGGGCAGGAAGTAGCTCCATTAGCAGTCAATCTTGCAATGAATCTGAAGACTGTTTTACTAAGACATGCTAGCAACGTAATATCCAAGCAGCAGAGACGCTATTCCACATTAATATGGCCTGGATGACATCTTAGGTTGTTGGCAAGCAATTCTAATCTATTTTATTTTAAATCTATGTCTGGCTGTATAATTAACAAGACATGCAGGGATACACTGCAGTTTGGGATATGATTTGGGATATGAAGAGATGGCTCCAGCTTCGTCCTTGGTTCTGCTCTGCAGCCATATAGAGCAGTTGATTAGCATCACAAAAGCTGAAATACTACCTGAGCTTTGACCCCAAAACCCCAAGAACCTGAAAAGGAGGCGTCATGGATAAAGAGCAGGACCAAGGAGGAAACTCAAACCATCTCTTCCATTGATTATGATGGGCAAAAATCATATCTCAGACCCCAACATCTCTCTGCCCAGCTTTAACCACATGGCCAGACAGAGATTTAAGAAGTACAGGCAAATGCAAATGAGGTGGATTGTTGTCATTCATACCATGTTACTTTGGAATATTGTCTCTGTTATTCGGATATTGAGCTGTTCATATGTCATGATGGTCATAAGACATACAACAACAGTCTTTAGTTAGAGGCTTCTTCAGAATCGTTGCATGAATGACTGCTACTGGAGATCCTTCCTGCCCCTAGCATCACCATACACGACTCGAAGGCACTTGGATGCTATGAGTTACTACGACATGGATATCCCTTTAACACAAATAAAGTGTATTTGAATTGAATGGCGATTAAATTACGAAGTAAAACAAACAAAATAGTCATTTTATTTTGAAAGACCGAGTCGTTTGCGTGTGATGACACAGTTCCCTTTCCGGAATCAGAAGCGGCGGATGTTGACAGCGACACCGCTTAGCTGTAACACTGGTGTCATAGTTTCACTTTGTTGTTGTCGTTGTCAAAAAACATGGCATCATCCAACTCGTTCAAACTCAGATGCTCCATCCCTGGCCACGAGATGGACGTGAGGGGACTGGCGACCGCCATTTTTCCAGAGGGAGCTTTCGTGTCGGTGTCCAGAGACCGAACCGGAAGGGTTTGGGTACCGAACTCCAGGTAGCTAGCATTAGCATTTAACCTCCTGCTTGCTAACTATGCTGCCAAGTTAACACTTTACGCCCCCTAACAAGTCAACTTAGGGCAAAGGAATGCATCGACACTTAAAAATAGCATTTAGAAGAAAACTTCCTCTCATAAGCTTCCATGTTATCGCCTTCTTTGTTCAGTAACGGTTAGCAAGGAAGCTAACATTCGCTGAAATTAGCTTTGTCATTCATTCCGCTGCACCTGTCTGTGGTCGAGGTAATGCTGGAGAAGTTCGGCGTTTCAGTGGATGATCCCGAGTCTGAATAGTACGGGCAGCTAATGGCAGATTTATAAAACTGACTTTAGTCGCTTGTTTTGGTCCATGAACATGCATTATTCTGAAGAGAGGAAAGATGGTGAATATCATTTGGACTAATTCCCCCGAAAGCTGTGTTAATAAAATAGTGAGAATATAATAGTGTTGGGTTCCGAACAACTTAAGACATTTGCCTTAAAATTGGTTTTTATGTCTTGGCATGTGAACAAAATAGTCATGATCTAATAGTCATGTCATGACAAATGCTGTTAAAGTGGTTATAAAAGTATGTACGTATCTAAAGGTATTGGCATAATGCCTCTAAAAGTAACTTTTCAATTTATCCGGCCTAGATGTAGGAGAGGCTTTCAAAGATATTATTAATGTAGAAAGTTAAAGACTCAGATGAATGCCTGTGCACTTTACTTAAGTGTAATAGCGTTGGTTTAACATTTCAGGCGTGGTCACTGATGAAAATGCATTAACGTGCAAAAATAATAATACAGGAACTCTTTTGAAACATGGTTTGTGTTCAGCGGGGGGGGGGGGGGTTTTTTTTGGCTTTAAAAAAAAACCAAAGGCCACA
>NW_015112742.1:169158-220950 GCF_001443285.1 Poecilia latipinna
AAAAAATAAAGAGAAAAAAAAAAATACAAGGGAGTTCTTTGGAATTTGGGGGGTTTTGCGGGGGGGGGGGGGGGGGGGCTTCTGTTGCACTTAAATAAAATCCAGGGGCACCAAATGTTTTCATATCATACATCAGATGGCCAGGGAAAACGTTGTAAATATTTTAAAGAAATGTGAGAACCAGCTTATGTATTCATCCAACAGATCCATGGGTTATCCCCTAGATAACTACTTGCTTACAGAATGAAGATGTGTTATATTTTAGCAATTAATAGTTCTACAATATGATTTATTTATAAATTGTGTCTTTTTTTTGTCACTTTCCTCTCAACAGCCCAGATACAGGATTCTCTGAGATGCATTGTATGTCTGGACACTCAAATTTCGTATCTTGCGTATGCGTCATTGCACCCAGTGAAACGTACCCCCGAGGTCTGTTTGCCACCGGTGGGAATGATAACAACATCTGTGTTTTTACTCTGGACCGGCCGCAGCCCCTCTACACCCTGGAAGGTCACAAAAATACAGGTGAGTTTTCACTAATCTGTTCGCATCAAGAACATTGACAATGCGTGCTGACTTCAAGTTTGTAAGTCAAGTTTATTTATTTTTTTTTTTTTTCAGTTTGCACTTTGTCCTCTGGGAAATTTGGAACGCTTTTGAGTGGCTCCTGGGACACGACGGCCAAAGTCTGGCTCAACGAGAAGTGCATGATGACTTTGCAGGTATGCAAAGTTTTTTTTTTATTTTTTATTTTTTCCAGGTTTCGTTTTTTATTGAAGCACTGAAAACTCAGTCATTCATTGAAAATATTCTGGAAAAACTCAGTTGATTAAAGTTGATTTAGTACTGGGAGAGATATTTTATATCCTTGAAGCAAATACGTTCTTTTTAATTTCCTTTTGATTTGAATATTTAAAACTCTCCCATCTCTGACTAAGTCCTAATTATCCTTGAGTGGCAGATCAGTTTTACCTGATCGAGCTGTTCAATATGTTTTTGTATTGTTATATTAGATGACCCAAAAACAGCCTGCTGAAAGTGTGCTTTGGAAGTGAAAGCTCATATCTCTCTCTCTCTCTCTCTCTCTCTCTCTCTCTCTATCTCTTTATCTACAGGGACACACTGCTGCTGTGTGGGCAGTGACCATCCTACCTGAACAAGGCCTCATGCTTTCAGGATCAGCAGATAAGACCATAAAACTTTGGAAGGCTGGCCGATGTGAGCGAACGTTTACAGGCGAGTCTTTTATCGAGCTACCTTCATCTTTCTTTTACTAGAAAGGTGCATTGTGTGTTTTTTTCTTTTTATTTCACCTCAGAAGCATAGCTGAGCATAAAGTTTTATGAATAATTCAATTTTATATGTAATTAGTGCCGCTGCTTTTTAATTTTTCACATTTTTGGTTGTAAATGAAACATTTCTGAATTATTCTTAGGTTAATTTTCATTTTTTCCTTTGTTTGTGAGGATACACATTTGGCTTTGCTACTGAATCCATTATTTGTTTGTTTTTTATATAGCGAGTTAAATGTTAAGAACATAAAGAGTTTGTAACACTAACTTTCCAAACTGTTCCAGCTGAACCAAATAATGCTAATGTAAGATAAGAAAGGGAATGTAGTTGATAAGTCATTAAAAAAATTAAGGTTTTCAGAAAGCAACTTTTCTATTACGGGATATCACCAAACAATTTGAACAATTTTTCAAAAAATATGCTTAAAAGTGACACATGGAACCACATCAATGAAGAGCACCACAACTTTAAGATATAGTTCCATGAATAAGTACTTAAGTAATAATTCAGTGTATTTTATTTTAACCATGTAATACAGCAACGCAAAGTGGTGCGTAACTATGAAGTGGAAGAAAAACAAAGAGTTTGGTGTGCGCATCGTGGGAGTGTAATGCTTATGAAAGCTTATCTGTTTCACTTTAGGACATGAGGATTGTGTAAGGGGACTTGCAGTCATCAGCAACACAGAGTTCTTATCCTGCAGCAATGACACAAGCATCCGAAGGTGGCAGGTGACGGGCGAATGCATACAGGTCTACTACAGTCACACCAACTACATCTACAGCCTTGCCGTCTTCCCCGATAGTCAAGGTTTGTTCGCTATATCCATGTTTCAGAGATTTGGATCCGTTCACGTGCAAACTGGCCCTGAATTATCATCTCAATTTGAGATTGTTTGGATTAAATTGGATGGTAAAAAGCTATGGAATACTAGGCGATTGCGTCATTTATCCCCATCAAGCAGGAGACAGACGAGCGATCGTCTATGGGGTGGGGGGTTTTCTGGTTCACACAGCAAGATGATTATTTCGATTTTTCACCCGATTCTAATTTCTTACTATCTTAGGAATGCTCCGATTGTCACAATGACACTAAAGATAATTTTAGGAGATGTTTCTGGTATGTGTGGTGTGTTAAAAAAATTCTCTGGTGTGAGATTTCCCATTTCCCATCTGAATGTTTGTGAGTGAAATTTGTCAGTGTGCGGAGTATCGTATCCGCCGTGTGGCTTCACACAAACCTGTTACACCAATGATTTTATTTATCAAATCAAACACTTTAAATCTTGCGATGTGAAAACACAGAACAAAATGCAGTAATTCTGGACGAGGAATGCTTTCTATGGGAAAAAAAACTCAAAGAGAACAGACCAAGTCATTCACATTAAATGTGTTGTCTGTTGCTCTGTCCAGAGAAGTGAAGCAGAGAAAACAGAAAGCCAGGAGCACTTGCTATGAAAATATGTCTTCAGTCTGACACTGAATCTAATGCTGATGTGGTTTCGTCTCAGATTTTATAAGCACAGGAGAGGACAGATCGTTGAGGATATGGAGACAAGGGGAGTGCTGTCAGACCATCCGTTTCCCGGCTCAGTCGGTCTGGTGCTGCTGTGTTCTGCCCAACGGCGACATTGCTGTTGGAGCCAGGTAATGTTAATGGTGTTATCCAATCCACTCTGAATGTTTTTTTTTTTTAATACTTGCTCTTCTGTTTTATTTTCTGCTTCCTCTTTGCCCACAGCGATGGCATTATTCGCATTTTTACGGAAGCCGAGGACCGCATGGCGAGCGCCGAAGACCTCCAGGCCTTTGAGGACGAGCTCTCCAAAGCCACCATAGACCCGAAGACGGGGGATCTCGGAGACATCAAACTGGAAGACCTTCCTGGAAGAGAACACCTAAACGAGCCCGGTAGGAATGTTATTTTTTTATCAGATGGCATCGGTGCATTTTTTTATTTATTTATTTTTTTAACCCATGTTGGATTAACGTTAAATCTATTACAGGGAATCGCGACGGTCAGACGCGTTTGATCAAAGACGGACAGAAGGTGGAGGCGTACCAGTGGAGCGTCAGCGACGGCCGCTGGGTGAAAATCGGGGACGTGGTCGGCGGCTCCAACCAGCAGACCTCTAAGAGCGTCATGTACGAAGGGAAGGTAAGACGACAAGCCGAGCGCTGCCGTCTTGTCAGCGCTCGGCTGACAAGACGAGCGCTTGTCAGCCGAGCGCTCGTCTCGGCTGCCAAAGCAGCTGGCAGCTTTGACTGCCAGAGCTTTGACTGACGAGTCGCCTTCTGGCCTCAGGAGTACGACTATGTCTTCACCATCGACATGAACGAGGAAGGGCCGTCCATGAAGCTGCCTTACAACGTGACCGACGATCCCTGGCTGGTGGCGCACAACTTCCTGCAGAGAAACGACCTCAGCCCCATGTTCCTCGACCAAGTTGCTAACTTCATCATTGAGAACACTAAAGGACACGTGGTGGGTCCTGCTCAGATCGGTGGTGGCGATCCGTTCACAGGTGAGGCAGTTGGGCAGAACTGGAACTCGGCTTCTGTTTCTCAGATTTGAGGGAGTTTTACGTCTAATTTCGGACTTGTTAGCCAATTCCGTTTCGTCTTCAGTAACTATAAAATAGTAAGAAATAAGAGCCACGTTGTTTTTCTTGTTTTTCCTACCTTTAATGGTGCATTTCTTACATTAGAAGCACAGGTGACATCAAAAAACAGCTTTACAGTTATTATAAAACAAAGACAAAACCATCGTGGATCAGACTTTTATAAAGGAGACAACAATATGTGTGTTTTGTCTAGAGAATGTAGATCTTTGCCTTTCCTATAAATCGGGGTTCCTAAAGTGTGGCCCCCCAAACTGCAGCTCAAGAATGATACAAATTTAACCTGTCCAGCCCATGTGGCTGGTGCAAATGGAAACTTTTTATTTGTGATCGGGGAAAAATTATTAAAGATATTTATATATATATAATGGAAAATGTTCAGTACAACACAAAGTGTTTGTCTTTTTATGTCTCAGCTTCAATAATACATACAGCAACGTCTATCTAGAGACTTTGCTACACCCAAATCGGCTTTTGGTTAATTCATTAAACGTGGCTAAATATAGCAAGCGTTTCGAAAGAAAAGTTTTGGATAAAAACAAACAAATGAAACAACTTTATTGGCCTGATTTTAATTTTATTTTCTTCCCCTACAAGAACTTTTGACAAAGCGATTTTGGCACACTTGACAAAAAGTTTGGACATCCCTGCTCTAAGCAGATGTCATTCTAGACTTTTCCATGGTCTGTCATTTTGACTGACGTGGCCAAAAAAGTAGGCTGCGCATAGTTTCATAAATTCAACATAAAACTTTTCATTTTAGGAAATTACACACCAGAATCTATTCTGGTTTTTCGCATGAGGCCCATTGTACTGTACATGTTCACCTTCATGGCTGAGATCTTACCTTTTAAACCGTTTGTGTATTTTTGTGGCAGGAGGATCTCGATACGTTCCTGGCTCGTCTAACGACGGCTCCGGCTTCGGCGCAGATCCTTTCACAGGTCAGACTGTTCCCTGCTGGGCTTTTTCACATTATGAGTGTTACTGGTGAATATGGTTCCACTGCCTTGGTTGCTCTGCTCACAGGCGCTGGGCGCTACATCCCAGGGTCAAGTTCCAACGCCAGCGCTCCTTCAGGTGTGGCAGATCCGTTTACTGGTGAGTTACTCTCTGGATCGACCGTTTGGAATATGAGAAACAATATGAGAAACAAGGGAGCTAAGGAGGTCATAAGCACGCACTAGATGTAAACCTTTTATTTTATATCCAGAAAATCTTTGAGGTTTTCCTTCATTTTAGTTCTTTGGCATATGAATAAACCAAAGCCTGCTTTAGTTTTCTACACATCTTCACCTCTGACCTGTCTGATGTGTTTTCTTTGGTTTTCATGATTTCTTTTTTTTTTTTTTTCCCTTTACTAACTTTTCTTCTCTAACAAACCTCTGGGACTTTCACAGAACACTCAGATTCCTACTGAGATTGAATTGTGAAGTAAATACAATTTGCAGACTTCTGCAGGAAATTAGTTTTCTTCAGAAATGGATTGTATCCAGGGGTTTTAGTGAAAAGGTTGTTGAATTCACACCAAACATTTCGCTGAGAGAAAAAAAAAAAAAGGTTTGTCATTTGTTTGTTGGGTCTGTTACCTTGTTGGAAAAGCTAGCAGACCCATGAAAAACCATGTTGCACAAACTGTTTCATAGCCTCAGTAATCTGAATTTAATTCAGCTTTGGCACAACGTAGGATAAATCAGAAAACTGGTTACAGAGTCGGCTTTTGCACTCACTGGATCCGGCTCTCCGCTCTGCAGGAAAAGGCGCGTACTCCTCAGCAGCCCAGAGACAGACCTCAACTAACATCTACTTCCCTAAAACTGACGGCGTGACCTTTGAGCAAGCCAATGCCCCTCAGATAATCGGTGAGTTGCCTGAATGCAGACGTGAACGTTTTTTCGCTCTTCTCGTTGCCATTCGTCGAGTCAAAACCTAAATCACAGCTGACGTTATTGCCAACGTTGGTATTTTAGAGATTTAAACTCACATTTTTAACTCGCAAGCTAAGATTCCTTATGTTTTTGTTTTTGTCCAGGTGAAATATTGCATGCACTGCTCAGTTTTTAACTTATTTAACGTTTAATCTGCGATCTTATAAAGGCAGAGAGATGAAAATTGACTAAATAAATCTTCAGTCGTGAAAAATCACATTTTGTTTCATAGGAGTAATGATTTCTCTTCCTAATGGTTGTTGTTTTGTCTCTTTCCAAAGCCAAGCTTAAGGAGCTGAATGAAGGGGCCCCTCAGGAGCACAAGCTCTCTGACGACACCATGGGAAGCCTTGAGCAGCTGCTGCTGGTGGTGTGTGGGGCCAACTCACCTGAAACTCCTCCTACCATTCAGCAGATCAGCCTCCTCTGGAAGGTCTCGCATTGGCCTGAAGGTAAAAAGTCTTTTTTTTTTTTTTTTCCTAGTTTGTAGGAATTGATTTATTTTCAATCACAACAAAACAAAACAAAAACACTCTATTCTACTTTGTTTTTCCCTTTTTGTTTTTTGTTTATTGTAGATATTGTGTTCCCTGTCCTGGACATCTTGAGGCTGGCGGTGCGCCACCCGCAGGTCAACGAGAGCCTCTGCGGCGAGGCAGAAGGCGTCCAGCTGTGCAACCACCTGCTGAGCCTGATGAGGCCCGACGGTCGCCCCGCCAACCAGCTGCTGGCGCTGCGCACCCTGTGCAACAGCTTCAGCGGCAGACACGGCCGAGCTCTCCTGGTGTCGCAGCGCGAAGCCGTGCTGTCGCGCGCCGCCGACCTGGCCGCCGTCTTCAACAAGAACATCCACATCGCCCTGGCGACTTTGGTGCTGAACTACGCGGGCTGCTTTCACATTCAGCCTGACCTGGACGCCAAGGCTCAGTGTCTGTCCGTGGCCAGCAGGGCCCTGGAGACGGTACAGGACAAGGAGGCTATATTTAGGCTGCTGGTTGCCTTGGGAACCACGGTGGCCTCGGACCAGACGGCCCAGGACCTGGCGCGCTCCCTGGGCGTCGGCTCTCAGATTTCCAAGTACTCCACTGTGTCGGAGCCGTCGAAGCTGGGCGAGTGTTGCCAGCTGGTTTTAAAAGAACTACAATGATGAGAAGAATTAGAGATAAGAGGAGCACTTCTTTCTGATACTCTGTTCTCCTGATACAGTCTGATTGAGATGGAATTACTACACTTGTATGGGCTGCAATAAAAAAGAGCAAACTTTCTTTATACATTTAGTCTGTGTTTTATTCCTACAGCCTGCCACCTGTTTTTATTTATATAAGAAATATAATATACTTTATAAAGTTCCAATTTGTAAATGATGCTGCTACACTTTAACTTTGACTACACATGCAGGAAGTGCAAGGAAAATACAGTCATATTGGAGCCAAAGTCCTCTGAGTCACCTGAATGTTGAAATGTCACCTTTGTCACCGTCTTCTTTTATAGTACAGTACGCCACTGTGTGTGGGATGGGGGATGGTTAAATGTCTGGTTAATGAGAACTGTTCCCTTTTTTTTTTTTAAGAGATTGTTTTGTAGAATCATGGGGAGTAGAGAGATTGTCTGAGGAATGCACAAAAGATGTGATATTTTCTTAGAAAGTAGAAGTATAGAGAGAATGTTTGAAGTTGCTCTGTGTGTTGGTGAATCAGAACACGATGGGTGCCTGGAGAGGTACAGAACCTATAAGAATTAGTGTCAGAATTACACTGGTGCTTTGTTAAGAAAAAAAAATTGTTTTCAATACTGAATTATTATATTCAGAATAAAGGTTTGAGTTGTACACAATGTCATTGTGAAATTATCCCAGCAAAGTATAAATTAAGATTTTTCCCAAGAAAAATGGATGCTTTTATTTTACAGGCATTGAAAAACAGAAAAAGAATTCTGACTTTAATATAGTATATTAAATATATTAATATTTAACTCAGAATTCTGAATTAGCGTCAAAATTACACACTTATTTTTTTAAAGAAAAAAAACTGCTAATTGTTTTCAGTACCGAAGTATTATTTTCAAAATGTTCATTTTTTTCACGTTTCCATTTAGAAAACGTGAATGAAATATACAATTAATAAAAATTTTATATGTACTAAGGCGGGGGTGGGAAAACTAGATGCTTTATTTTAGAAGCTCTTCCACCACCGGATGTACTTTCAAACAACATCCGGGTAATGATTGAAAAAAAAAATTGGCGGTTTGTGTTCGTGCTGCTGTTCAGTTTTTGCATCTATACGAGAAAGATTGAAACAAATGGCATTCTAGGCGTTGTTTTCAGTGGTTGTGAGCGCTACGGGGGCAAAAATCGATAATGTGCTGGGTTTTATTGTAATTTCGAGTGGATTAAATGTTTTTTTTTTTTTTTACCTCACTTTTAGTTGAGAGTAAACGTTGAAGTCATAGTTAGCTGACACGGTAGCTAGCCCTGGTTTGTGAGTGCTAAAAGAAGACAAAGCAGACCAGTCATGGCCAACCCGAACCCAATGCAGAAGAAAAACGGACAGTACCTGTGGTTTGCTCTCCTCGGTTTGGGATTTCAGCCAGTCAACATCAAACATCTCAACCTTGGACCGTAAGTTTATTATTTTTAGTTGACGACAACCAGGACGCTTTAAGTCGTTGATTTTACTTTGGTTAAAGCTTAGCACATTGCTTAATGATTCGTTAAAACATATTTTATGTTGTGTGTGGTTTGAAATACACTTTGTGATTTCTGAAAACTCAAAATACAAACATACAAACTTTTTTTTTTTGTATGTTGAAAACCTTCGGTGGAGCCCTGTTTGAAACGCTGATCATATATATTTTTTATGTTTTCACAAATTTGTCACTCTTATTTTGATGCAACTTCGAGTTTAACTCGTAAAACTACCTTCGATTTCAAACTAGTCACCGATTAAATAATTTCTTCAAAAACAGAAACGACTCTTTACGTCCTGAAAAGGATGCTAACTCATCTTTAATGTTTCTGGCCGAGCAGGAATATGTTCAACAAACCGAACAAAGAAGCCTTCTACTTGGTAACACGTTTCCTGTTGGAGAAACTCAACCCTGCTCGCTTTCATGAATCGTACAGGTAAAGGTAGAACATATGATCAGTTATTGATGCGCAATAAAAATTCTGTCATATAAAGGATGTACTTTGTTTTAGGCATTGCTGGCCTGTTGTGAATCACAAAGCGGATGCCGAGTTCCGGAAGGTTACTTGCACCTGGCTGCGGGAAATCATGGTAAAATCCATAGTTTAGATATTATATATTAATGCTAATGTTCAAACATTAAAAAAAGGGGGAAAAAAAACAACTTACAATAAATTCTACTTAAAACTTTTTTCTAAAAATTTAATTTAATTAATTTTAGCTCAGCCTTACTTCCTAAAAATGAAGTGATTTCCTTGTTCACATCTGTGTGATTTACTCCAGGATGAAATGGCCAACGCTGGATCTAAAGTGGTGATGTCATTGTTTCTGTCCCCTGGTGGTCCCAAGTTTGTCAGCTTGATGCTGTATTTGGCCACCCATGTGATGCAGCAGGACATGAAAACGTTTGTCACAGGTAGAGCTTACGGAGAACTCTACCATCAGTTAACCCGCTCTCTGCAGCTTATGGTTTCCCTTCCAGTAGAACTACAACTTCCTGTCTCGTTGTCAGATAAGAGTTGGGCTCCTGAGGCCGCAGCCTTGCCCGCATCCACCCCACATATAGCAGTGGAAAGGCTGAATCTCGTGCGCAGCAGGTTTTTGAAAGCCGCAGTGGATCAGGATCGTTTTCTCCATGACTACCAAAGACGAGCTCAGTAAGTTGTTCAACCTCGCATCAGAGAGGTTTCGTCGTTTTTCTCATTTTTGTATTTTTTTTTTCCTTAATCTTTAAATTTGTTTAGTTCTACTTTGTTTCTTTTATCGCCCGTTCAACATAATTTATCAGGTGGAGGTCACTGTGTAGCAGCTGAAGCTGTTTTCAATCGACAAACTCCACCCACATACACTTTTTTTTTTTTTTTTTAACAGCAGCCGTTTCCATTCACCATCAGCAGGCATTGGAAAACAGGAAAACGTCTTCCTGTGTTGTCTTTAAACTGATTTATTTGGATTTAAGGCTTTGACTTGCATTATCTATGCAGGATATGATTGACTGTGTTGTTTTTATGCATGTCTTCTAATTCTGTTTTAAATTTCAGGGCCCTGGTTAAGTCCATGAGAGACCTCAAAGTGGATGGTTCCAAGTACGATCAGCTCCTAAAGTAGGTTGAATTTGTTTCCTTGGAAGTTTCTGCCAGTTGCTCTGCATCACATTAACGAGGGTTTTCTTCCTCTCAGGCGTCACGTTTCTGAAGCTCCCTGGGATGCGGATTCCTTCTCCGAGAAGATTAAAAAGGTACGGGATGTTTTTACACAGGCATGAAGCATGTTGGTGCAGATTCTGCCTTTCTAAATCGGAGCATAATGTTGCCAGGCGTAAAGAGGTGCAGTGATTGTTTTAAAAAAAAAAAAAAAAAAAAAACTTTCCATAAATGGCTGTGAATTTTCTTCTTTTATCACCTTTTTATGTTTGAAGTATATTTTTAGCATTTTAATGTCATTCTGCTGTTTCCTCATCTGTGAATGATTGCATGATTACATCTGTTGAGAATTTCAGTGATGCTTTGTACATTTATTATAATACTTTATAAAACTGTGTTGCGTTTGACTTTGTGAAAAGTTGCATTAAAAGTTGAACCAAAGCTCCACTTGCCCTCTTTTTTTTTTTTTTTTTTTCCCCCCCCCTGTAAGGTTCGTTCTTTGTGGTCAGCCATCGAAGGAATGCTCTCTGCTATCAAGGAGCAGCAAGCGGCGGTGGAAAGCGTTTTGAAAGGGGATGTGGATCAGCACGTCCTGGATGGGACAAACCGAGTCCTCAAGCTTCCTCGTTGTCTGCTGGACAGAATCGAGCGTCTCCCGCATCGGGTGAGAATCGGCATAAACGGGTGGATTTGTGTTTGTTAGCATCATGCCGTTCAGAAGTTTGCAAATTCACTCTGGGATGAATACCTAAATTTTTGACGCAATGATCATTACATTAGGAGGAAACTGGCTGGGTTGCTGGGAGGTGTTGCTACAGGAGGAACCATTAAATGGTTCTTTTAAAGGGAAAATGACCCAGGGCATACCACCACGTTACAATTTTTTTTCTTTTTCTTTCTTTACATTTCTTATGAAAAATTACAGATGGCAGTACTTAATTTCCAGAACTTTTATTTCATACATCCCTTCTGGGAGTCGACCTGAATTGCTACAGGTCGACTCCAACTAAATACTCCAACTGGTTGGGCTGGCATCACTGAACTACTGAAGAAATGCAGATTTTCCAAAAATCTTCAAAACAGAAAATTCAATTTGATGGAAATTGATAAACTTCCGTGCTTATAGTTTCAGTATTCCAGTGTTGGATTTGTTTCGTCCTCTGTTCTACTTATATTGTGTAAAAGTGCTCTAATTAAAAAAAAAAAAAAAAAATCTCATCTCTGCCTCCCAGTTAACTTCAGGCAGTGTGTATGAGGCGGGCCAGCTGAACCTCCTGTGTGTGATGGAGTTGTTGAATCACGCGCTGCAGCTCCTGAAGGAGGAGCGGAGTC
This sequence comes from Poecilia latipinna, assembly GCF_001443285.1. Classification (NCBI taxonomy): domain Eukaryota; kingdom Metazoa; phylum Chordata; class Actinopteri; order Cyprinodontiformes; family Poeciliidae; genus Poecilia; species Poecilia latipinna. The sequence goes on from NW_015112742.1 coordinate 180,662, forward strand.
GGGTCTCTCCTGCTGCAGAGCCCCCGCCCGCTGCACGCCGCCTTCAGGAACATTTCCACCAGATGTCCCGGGTGTTGCAGGACCTGCACCTCATCAGGTCATCACTGTTGACTCAATTGGAAAGCACTTAAGTCGGCTTCTGTTTTTAATGTGCTCTATAAAAGTCACCAAAGTTTTTTGTCCTCCTTCTGTATCTGAAAGTCGGGCATTCTGCTGTGTCATTTCTTCAGGCAGAAACTTTCCAAAGAGGAAATTCCAGAAGTCAGGAGTGCCATCACGGAGCTTCAGGCCGAATGGGACCAGAGGTGGATGCAAACTCTGAAGGAAAAACCTCTTGTGTCTTTCCTGAATGAAGATCCTGTGAGTTGACCCTCCAGACTCTTGACAGGATTAATTTAGCATTTTTATCCAGTTCCACATCACCCTGCAGCTGGATCTTTATTTATGTTTTCTTTTAGGCTCTCGGTTTCCTTTCACCGATGGCTCCGTTGTCTTTTGAACCGGCTCCTGAGGCTTCTTACAGCCACAGCATCTTTTCTCAGTTTCCTGCAAAATTTCTTGGTGAGCAGAGTTGGAATACTTCTCCAAATCAGTGTTTTTTTTTTTTTTTTTTTTTATTCATTTATTTTTAATTGCTTGATTTCAGAAGATGAGCCTGCAGAGATGGAGTCGACAGAAGATGTGAAAAGACATCTTGACGTCAGAAGGTAAGCCGGCCGAGCGGCTGCCGATGGGAGGCGGATACCTGGACAGACCCGAGCGGTGGTCTGTCCGTCACTAGCCCTCCCCAGAGCATCCCTGCTTTCTGATGACCGCGGCGAATTGAGAGAAATCGCCACGGACAGATACGGAGCAGACACTCTGACATGTTTTTTTATTATTATCTAATCAGTCCTAATTACTCTTTTTTAAATCTTGAAGACTAGCTTTTTAATGTGGTACAGAATATCCGGCTCGACTAAAAACCGATTAAACAAAACGAACATGCGCTGCTTCCAGAATTGTTCACGCCTTAAACATTACGTTTTAGAAGACGATCAAAATGTAGACGCTTGATCATTGTTGCTCTCCAGCTGCCTCGTTGCACCAGGTTAACTTTACCTCAGCTGGAATGCATGATTTATGGAAATTGGTGAAATTCTTGAGCACAGTATATTTAAAAGTTATACCTTTCTTAGTTGCTCTGAACGTCCCGTCGTCCCTCAAGTATCGAGGGCAAACGCATCTCTGGATTGGCTTTTTGACACGCCGCCATCACCACCGCAAAAGCCTTCAGCTGTCCCGTCGTCGCCGTCGCCGCCTCGGGTAAGTGCTGCTTAAAAACCCCATTTTCTTGCCTTTAGTCTGTGTGTTTTCATTAAGTCTTTCATCATTCACTCCAGGCCAACGTTTGCAAGACAACCCATCAGAAGGTGGCGCCACTGAAGACAAAAACTGAGATTTTAGACTTGGAGCATGAAAACCTGGCTGATCAGGTACGTACGGATGGCTGCTGTCAGAAATGATTACAGGATCATTTTTAGTAATGCTGTCCAAACGTTTCTCATCAGTTTGCAGACGCTGTAACTACGACCAGTCCTCCTGAGGCTGGAGCGAGGGGCTTGGAGGGTCTCCTCAAGACCCTTCAGAGGGATCCCTTCGCTGCTAGGAAGCAGCTGCCGCGCACACCGGAGAGCTTGAGTGAGTTAAAACGTCTCCACTCCTCCTGATCTCTGGTTGCAATATGAAATGTTAAAGAGTTTGACGTATTCGCCTGGGATTTGTGTGACAAACCAAATATAAAGTAGGGAAATTGATACTTTAAAGGTCTTAAATTTAGTTATAGGTCTGGACTTTGACTAGACCAGGGGAACCACAGGTGACCCCTTCACTTCTTACAAAATAGGAGAATGGGTTTTTGATTTGGCATCCAACAAGAATTCCCCCCCCCAGAGTTTTTCCATATGTACTGATGCAAAATCTGCTTTTAACTTCAACAGCCTTTAAAAAGTAACTAGCTTCGTACTATGCTGACCTATCAAAGGCTCGCATCATTTTCTTTTTTAGAATTTCTTGTGTAATTTTTCTAAAACCTGGAAATTCAGTCACTTTAGTTTAATTCGTATTAATTTTTATGCATTAATTTTTTTTCTAAATATGTAGGAAAAAAATTCTACATATTTAGAATTTTTATTTTTTTTTGCATTTCTAGGTGAGTTTGATTTTGTAGGTTTCGGGACAAAAAGTGGCTCTTTAAATGGAAAAGCTTTCTGACCCTTGGACTAGGCCATTCTAACATATGAATGTGCTCTACAACAAACTATTCCATGGTTTGGGCTGCTGTCAGCTGAACCTCTGCCTCAGGTCTTTGGCTGTCAGATTGTTCTAACTTTGTCCCTGCTGAAGGAAGGCACAGCATGATGCTGCCACCTCCTGTGGTTCATTCACTGTCATGAAATCTTGTAATATGGCAAACTGTCTTGATAACACGTTCTCTTTAAATATTCACTCAAATGTTTGTCCTTGTACTTTTTCTTTTTGAAGTAATGAATGTGAAAAGCTCCTGGAGAAAAGCCGTAGAAGAGGACGAAGCTAAAAAAGCGTCCTGGTCGGCCGAGCTGCAGGACAGCATAACGGACCGACTCAGTCCTGTCGGCCGGCTGCGGGACGCGGTCCCCGACGCTCCCGCCCAGACGCACGCAGATCAGAGCAGCTCCTCTTTCTGCAAACGGCTCGTCTTCCCAAAGTCTCCTCCCCTCTGGGACACCTTGAACGCCGAGGCCCACGACAGCCCGAGCGGCACCGGCAGCAGCGCCATTCAGTTCAGCCTCGACCACGAAACCCTGCCCGAAATGCCGAGCTGCGACAGCCTGGACCTCGAGGACGAGGCTGTGGCTCTGACGAGCGACGAAGACGAAGAGGCGCTCGTCCTCGCCTCAAAGACGAAGCTAAAGCAGACCTCGCTGACCTCACCGGATTACAAGACGTCTCGCGCGGAGGACGGCTGGTTGGCTGAACCTGCAGCATCAGATGGGAAACGCGACAAGGTGTTTTCTCTGGACTCTCCGGATTCGCCGCCAGCGAAACAAGAATACAGCCTGCCGACTCTGATCACCTTCTCCCCGATAGATGACATGAAATGTTAGCTGCACTTAAGAGAAGCCTCCTTGTTCCCTTTTAAAGTTTGGACTCTCAATTCTAATTTGTGTTGTACTTGAAATATGTAATTAATGTATATAACTGTAATAATGAATCGTCTGTTGCACTCTGGCGCAGCTCTAATTTGAGCTGAGTTAATAATCCATGAACTGGTTCAATAAACAGATTGGTTAGTTTATAACTTCTAACCTGTAGCTCAATGTGGAGGAAAATGTGAATAAAGTAAACTGTGCAAATTTAAAACCTGTGTTGAACTAATTTCATTGAAGCTTTGCAAAAAACAAACAAAAAAAATCTTATTGAACTGAAGTTCATTTTAGTTGGGAGGCTGAAACACCTGTGAGCAAATCAGTGAAGGCCTGGATATTTTCATACTAACCCTCTTAAATTAAAGTTTAAATCAAAGGCAACTTTAAGGAGCCGTGACACTTGTTCCTCTTGCAGTTCCCCCCTTTGGAAGATGGGGGGCGTGAGAAGCTGTAGAAACAAGGTGGCGTATTAAAAAGTCAAGGTGGCGCAAAAGCCCGAGAGAAAACGGGAAGTGCATATTACCCATTCGTCTCGCCTTGGATTTTAACTTTAAGCGAAAGTTACTGCTACTGTGTAAATTAAAAGCGTTCCATTTTTACCCCGCGAGAGATAAAACACAACTGAATTTTTTTTTTTTTTTTTTTTTTTACAGTTTTTAGACTGGCTGTTTAAATGAGTATAGAATAATTCTCTAAAACGCTACAATATATCCTTGTCCCACAGTGGGGAAGTTTGTGTGTAACAGCAGGAGCGACGATCAACATGTTCACACAAAAGTATAAAAATCATAAAACGAAATTAGCATGGTTTACAGTAAAGACAACATAAAATACTACAGTTAACAAAAATGGCATATTCCGATCCAAGCAATATGCAACTGGGTATTAAAGAACAAAAAAATAATAATAAATGCATTAAAAGACAATTTACAATATGTGAAACAAAACTGCAGTTGAAATGTGTTCAGCACGTAGACAGCAAGGAAATTATTCAGAATTAATCCTTTAAATTCAGAGCAAAATATGAGAAACAGATAAGCAGAAGTCAAAACTCATCATAGGCATGAGTTCTTCAGTTTCATTTTTTATTTTTTAGTCATTTCTTTCCTTGGTTAAAATGGTTATGCAACCGGTAATATTTGATTAAATGACCCTTTCAGGTTTCACCGTGATGAGCTCTTTCCTTTTACTAGCAAGCTAAACGGTCCCACAGCATGACAGGTGTACCACCTTTTTTGACAGCACAGTGTTGTAATGTTTAAAAGCCTCACTGATTTCTCCAGAAAAGCCCAGTTTTTGTCTTGTCTGACTATAAAACTTTTTCTCTACAGGGAGTTACATATTTGGAGCAGCAGTTTCTGTTCTTGGTCAGCACCTTGTCAATTATAGCAATGCCACCACCCTTGTTTCGCTCTGAACACTCGCCAGTGTTTCAGCAGTTTACAGTGAAACTTGGTGGTTAACTTGTTCCTGAAAACTGAAGCAAATTTCCCTTTTCCTCAGGGAAAAGGTTTGGCGTTCTTACAGTGCAGGCCTTCCCAAAGTGGTTACAAATCTGAACAACAAAGAGTCAAGATCAGCTGAGGTAAGCCTACAACTATACAGCTATAATTTTGTCGTCTTATACTTTAATAACATAAAGTTGCCTAATTTTTAAAGTGCAATCAGTAATACTTTTATAACAAATTTATGTCAGTAATGATTTCTTGGTTAATGTCAAGTTGTCATAACAAAGACATTTTGAATAATGTCAACTTTGTATTAAAAGTGTCATAATTTACCGAATGACGCTTTATGACAACAGTCATAAACATTCATGAAGGCTTATTCATGTTCATGACAGGTGTTTATGACAATGTCATGTCAGTCTTATTCAACCCCCTTCAAATAAAGTGTTACCGCATAAACTAATAAAGACTGTTTAAAATAAATTGTGCACTATTTGTTTGGTGATTCAGAAGAAATCCCCCTCCCGATGAAAACGTTTGAATTTTATTTTGAAAAGAACTTCCGGAAGCACCCAGTCGTAGGCACGCCGGCTTAGTAACAGTTTTGGCAAGTAGCCCGTGTCAGTTAAAGCGGGGACAGGCTGTGGCCGCTCCTCTTCGCTGGGCGGTTCCAGGCTGAAAGAGAGAGAGAAAGAGAGAGAGGGGCGTTTAGGAAGAAAGATCGCCTACAAAACTATCAGCGCAGCCACAAAACATGGCGCCTACCTCCGCCGACAACTTCAGATGAAAGTGTGAGGAGAAGTGGCCTGCAAACTTTGATAGGAGTACAAGAAGCAGCGGCGGCTTCTCTCTGCGCACAAAGTCCTCGTCGAAACGGAATACATAAAGCGGTGAAACAGCAAGTTGCCTACATGTCAACATAGTCTCCTGTTGCAGCGTAAACAGCTGGTGAGTTCTCACGTTTTACAATATGGCGCAACTATTGACTAAACGGAGTAAATTGCAGGGATTATAAATGGTGACGGAAGTATTTTAAGGAGACTGTTGGTGCTTGTCGGTCGACTTCGGGTGTTGCGTCTCCACTTTTCACCGCGGAAAGAGAGACAGGCAGAGCCACGTATCTCCGCTCAGGAGGAAACTGGCTTTGTTTTGGCCGCGGCGGTGTGCGCTTCCTGCATCGGCGTTGACCTAGTTATGGGTTCGGATGCAACAGTTGGGAACCCAGGAGCCCTTCCTCCTCCTCCTCCTCCTTCTTCTCGGGCCCTCCTTGACGCCTGATAATCTGCCTGTCTGAACCTCCGCAGGTGTCTGCTCTCAGGCGCGATTCCACTCTGAACTTCCTGCTTGAATTTTGATACAACCTTGTGTAACTTATCATTGGGAAGGTGTTGATGTTTAACTATGATGGGAGCTGTGCACATGATGAGGAACTGTTAACTTCCTTTTGAAGTGAGCGACTAGCTTTAATCCAGGTAATTATCACTCTTTGTGCTGCTCTATCGGACTCCTGGCTAAAGGTTATCTTGCCCGAATAGATGCTGACGCTGACCTATAAAAGCTTGAATTTATTGTTGTTGTTGTTGTTTTTTTTTCTTAATCGATTACTAAAATTATACCAATAAGGTCAACCCCGGTAATATTTGGATACATGGTTCTTAGTCTGTTGCAAAGAACCACTTTTTGTTGCCATCAAGATGTGCTTGGCATAATTCTGACTTCCTAACCATATGCCCAGATAGAAATGTAAAGAGTGGCAAAAGCAAATGAGGTGGATTAGCTGGACGTGTTTCTACTAATAATGTCTCTGCTGCTCGGATATTGAGCCAGTCATGAATCTGTCACACAACAACCTGAGGCTTCCTCAGGTTTACTGGAACACTGACTGCTACCTGAGCATCACCATCCGCGATAACTCTGTCATGATGAGTTGTGACAATATTTAATTTCCCTTTGGGATAAGTAAAGTATTTTTTAAATTAATTTAAAACTCCACAGTTAATGATGTCCATGCTGACAAGTCTGCGCTTCTCATATGGTTTGATGATGCATATAGTTCATGTAATCATGCGAGTTTGGGAAGCTTTTGTTCTCAACTGTGACTGTGTGGGAGAATAATGAGGGCATTTGCTATTAAACCCAGAACCAAGGTGCCTGGGCTCTTGAGTTTATGCCAGCCGGCATGAGTGGAAGCCCCAAGGGTAGATTCCTTCTTGATCCTCCCCATCGTAGCGTCGGTGATTCATGTGTGTGTGTGTGTGCGCCACTTCCTGGTGTATTGTGCAATAAGCATTCCTGGTTTTCTGAATGTGTCGTGCTTTGGCACCTGAGGTTGCTGCAGGAATCCTGACAGGATAGTCGTGGAGTGTGAGAAACGTTGAACTCGGAGAGCAAATGCCACGTAGAAACACACGGGCGCGCGCGCACACACACACAGCAATAACTTCTCAGCTCGACAGGGGATGGAAAAGAGGAGTGGACAGACGTAGGGATGGTTGTGCTGCGTCGCTCTGCCACAGGCTGCAGGTGGAAAGTGGGTCATGGCTGCGCTGTGGCTTTGTGTACATTGAACTTGCACTTTGTCACTGCCGCCGCTTGTCCTAAGCCTCTGTCAGGTGACTAAGGAAATGAAGTGGGCTGGATAATGGAGCAGCGGGAGCAAGGAGAAGAAGAAGTAGTTGCCAAGGAAGAAGTCAAATATGGATCTTAATGAGTGAGAGTGTCGCCTCAGGTAGTTATTGCGGAAGAATGAGATGCAAATTCGAATTTCAAGTGGTTGGCTTTGAATTTTGGCTCACATTTCAGTTGCTTTAGTCAGATCTCAATTATTATCCCTCAAATGGCATAAACCATCCACAGCAATTCTCGCATCCACCTGCAGATCTTTTGGTACGGAAGTCTAAATGTACACCTATAAGTTTTAAAAAGTATATCTTTCCCAAACCACTGAGTTTAAGGCCAAATTAGCTCCTACAGATTTAAAGGAGAAGAAGAGCTATGCTCAGAAAGAGACCACAGAATGGGGAGTTAAATGTTGCTTTTACTGCTCTGCATGTTTTTTTGTTTTTTTTTAAACCAAGAAAGCATGTGCTTGAACAGGGACTTTCAGACCATTCACTACAATAATGGTTTCATTATTACACCCACTTGCACCTTAACTTCCTTGCAAGAAAACAAAAAGAAACAAAACCAAACTCCCGATTTGATTCAATGAATGATTCATTTCTCAAGTAATCGAATTTATCTCGATGCGTTTCACTGTTTTGAAATGTTAAGCACTCATTTTTCATTGTGGAAAGATGAGTTTAATCAGTTCTTTTTCTTTCATTCAGCTGTTCAAAACCAAGTAGATTTAATATATATATATATATATATATATATATATATATATATATATATATATATAAAATGCAGCTCACGTTAACAAATATTCCAATTCATTATGCGTTCCATATTTTATTATGTTAAAACCACAAAACTCAGAGCAGTTTTTTTTGTTTTTTATTTGATAAACAAAACAAAGTGGCACAGAATTGTCCAGTTCATAATTAAATGGTTTTTAGGGTGACTCAGTCAGACTGGGTGAAGAATCTTCAAGCCTTTCCAGGTATCTTGAATTATATTACTTTATATATGAAGTGTTCTCACAGCTTAATGGTTTTGCATGTAGGCCAGAAAGTTCAGCGTGGGTCTCATCTGATCTTGTGGGAAAACTGCAAGCAGGACGTCTGACTATCTTTCAGTTTTGGCTTTAATTTTATTTACAGTTGCAGCTTCTCTAGAGTCACAAATCGCCTCCTCTGCTGCCTCTGATTACTGCTGGTATTATTGCAGACAGCCTTGTTTTCCACTGACTAGGCGCTGCGATCCATTGTTAATAGAAATCAGTGACAGGTCTCTGCCTCCGTCTTCCACCTTCAGCCCCTGACGACAGTCGAATGTAGCCAGTTCAGTTTTTTTGGGATTGGAAAGAAGAAGCATCTGACCACAGAAGCAGGTTGTCTGATCCTGCAAATCCACGTCGACTCTAATCTGAAACTGCAAGCTACAATTAAGAGTCAGGATGTTATTAACCGAGCATGGGAACCTGAAGCCGTATGTTATGGGTGTACGCAAGAAATAAAAGTGATTCAGCGCTGAAACCAGTTTGACGTGCAGTGTTGCCAAACACGGAGAACCTGACCAGGTCCCACGTGGTTCACGGTGTTGCCGATCCAGGGTCGTGATGGACACCAAATCGGTCGTTTTCTCTGAAACCAAACAATTCCTGACCTCCTGAATTTGCTTCAGACTTTGTAATGTTTTGTGCTCTTTGATTTTGAAGCACAGTTGTAAATGCCTTGTTAACTGTTGGGTAATGAGTTGAGCATCGAGATTCTTCGGGGTTGAAGAATCAGTTGCACAGCCCGGCAACTGGGACTGTGCTGCTGAAGGAGTTCACTGATCATTCACTGCCAAAACACCAAATACTACCCAGTGTTGTTGGTCCAGTTTCTGCTGAAGGAGTTCACTGATCAAGCCAGATATTTAACTGATATTGCAGTGAGTTTGTTATAGCTTGTTGCTGCTTTTATGCAAGTTTATCAGATGAGTTATTTCTTGGTGGTTGCTTAGAAACGGTTTGTAATTATTGATGGCCTGACTTGAAAATGGGAACATCTGATATTTACTGATGTTGTATGTATTTCCTTACCCTTTGGACACTGAAAAAAAAAAAAAAAAAAAAAAAAGCAACCACAGCATTGATATTGCTTCTCTGTTCCACTTGAACGCCCCACAGTCCTGAGCTGCATCACTTTTTCAGTCACGTGACCAGACAAATAGCACATGACCAGCCCCTTCCCCCTTCCTGAAACACGTCAACACAAACAACAACAAGATGGAAACCATGCACTTTTTCCCCTTTTTTTTTTTTTTTTTTTTTTTTTCTGAATTCTACATTTTTTGTTCTAATCATTTTTTTGTCAGTTCAAAAAGTTTGTAACTATGGAATGAATTAAACAATTGGACATATATACAATAGCCAAGGATGTACGCATTTACTGTTTACTCAAGTTTCACAAATATAGCAAAGTGCTGCGGTTCAGCAGAACACTGAATTATTACAAGGCATTTAAAACCATTTAATCATCATATTTGCAAAACAATCATGTTTTTTCACCTTTTAGGGAACATCTCCCTTTAAAAATACTTTGGCGATAAACTCGACACCAAGTATGTGACACACCCCCCCCCCCCTCAGACAGTAAATCCTTGCGCTCACTTCCATAAAATGGTCAGGACTTTTATTTCTCCCATCTGTAGTATCATCCACCTGCTCCCACACACTTACTCTTTTTTTTTCTTTTTTTTTTCTCTGCACTGCCTCAATAGAAATGAAAGTTTGCTTCTTCGTGTGGCGCGAGAAAACCTTCAGCAACCTCTCGCCTCTCTTCTGCCGATTTATTGAAACGATCAAGAGTTAGCAGGTGTCGCTAACCGCTGCTGCCGGCTTGTGTTTTCTCCAGGCTTCTGACTCTTCAGTATAATAAGTGTTTGTTGCATGTGGCCGATGCCGGTTTCGAAGCAGAAATGTTTGCAGCAGTTGAATAATAGTAAACTCACTATTGTGTTTAGTGACAATGTTCACCTGTTTCAACTTCGAGTTGAGTACGTCTCCCCTGATATTTGCTTCTGTGATATGCTCTAGTAATTCAGCACTTTGAAGAAAGAGGAATTTGACAGCTCTTCAAATTGCTAGTGTGTTCGATTATTGCTTTAAGCGGCAAATCTTTATATCTCTCTTCCAGAAATATGAACAAACGTCTTGCTACTTTGTGCTTCTCGCATTCCCCACGTCTGTGAAGTACTGAGGTCTGCTGTTTGCAGCCCGTACGGATGAGCTGTTTGACTCTAGGATCCTTCAGGAGGTTTTATCATCTGATTCTGTTACCCTTAAATGATTAAACAGATTACAGATTTGATGCCACCGTGGAGGTTTTGTGTTCCTGCCGTGCCTGAAACGGTCCAGTGCATCCTAATACATATTAACTTGAGACAGACGGCGTCTAGCCAGACATCACCGAGGTGGATCTTGTGATCTAGAGAAAGAAAACAAGCTTTTAGCTAAGCGGTTTCCCTCCTTCCGCGGCCCCTGCAGCGTTGTTTCGCTTGTTTTCTGGCCGAGCTGGAAGAAGTGAAGTTGGCTTGTCGGTTTCTCCTGCTCGCAGTGGAAAGAATGCTCTCTGTCTGCTGTAGCTGCTCTGCTCGGCGCTGCAGCTCCTGGTGCATTGTTGCTCCACTTCAAAAGGTTATATTTACCAGCAAACTTCAGCCAGCGAGTTGGACTCGGCTCTGGCCTTGTGTAGTCATGTGCGGCCTACCTGGAGGCGTCGACTGTTGATATAAATCATCAAATGCTTCAAGTGCGTCATTTTCTGCTTCAGAAACCACACCTAGTCATGAAACACGTGCCTCTGCAGTTCATCCATGCATCGACGATGATTGGCTTTTGAGAACCTGCACTCAGCTTTGGAGCTATTATTAAATAAAAATACCGTTGGACTAAAGTATGGACCAGGAAACTCGTGGCAGACGGGAGCAAAAAGTTCTGGCAAAGTTTCTTAAATGTTTGTCGTACCGCAGAAATGACAGACACTTTTTGTACGAACTTGTAAATGCTTAACATTTCTTTAAATTGCAATTATATTTGGGACGTGAAGAGAAGACAATCCATGGTTTTCAAAAAGTGTGTCTTTACTCTGACACCACTAAATAAAATCCAGCGCAATTGGAGTCAAAGTCACTTGGCTATCTGTATGAATCCAGCTGTTCGCTAAAGGTTTATTGGACGTCAATGAAGAAACGGCGTTGTGAAGACCAAGCAGACAGGTCAGGGTTTATGGTGCAGAACCTGCAGCTTAAAACGATGTCCGAGGCTGATGACGTCTTAATGGACACTGTTCGATCCATCATCTGAAATTAGAGCAGCTAAGATGGGCCGCGCCACTCTGGAGGAGCTGCAGATCCTTCTAGGAGGATCTTATGCAGGGCATTAGTGACGCACAACTAATGGCATTTATGGAAGAGCGGAAAGATTCAGATCAATGCTGAAAGAAAACCAAAGTCAGTGACAAACCATGAAGACAACACGGCAAATGTGTGGCGGACGGAAGGTTCTGTGGCCAGGTGAGACCACACTGCAACCTTTTTTTTTTTGGCACAAACGTCATACACACACACACACACACACACACACACACACACACACACACACACACACACAGAGAGAAACATAGCGGAGAAGCTTTTCTTTAGCAGGGGTATGAAGACTTTTTTTGTAAGGCATTTAAATTCCTAACATGCATTATTATCCATTTATCTATGTTTTAACACAGATATCTTGTTGACTACTTCTAATTGCAAAAAAAAAAGAAATATACAAATATGTGGTTTAAATAGTTGCCAGGGTTTAAAAAAAAAAAAAAAAAAAACAGAGATAAAGACCTGCTGTGCATTACAAGTTTTCTGCTGTTTGCAGAAACATTTTTTTCCCCTCAGCTCTGCAGAATGTTGATGTTTTTAACTGATAATGTATGCATATCATTCAACTTTATCCCGAGCCGTATAAAGTTTTGCTGTGTCTTAATGCAAAAAGAGTTTGCATTAAGACACAGCAAACTCTTTTTGTCTTACTAAGGCTGTCTGTTGTGCCTTAGTAACATGTTTAGTTATTAGTTTATTTCACGTTTCTGGTACATCTACAGCTTCTGGTTGTTCTGTTTTTCCACCAAGGTGGAGCTTCGCTTCGTCTGTGGTATCTGGGTTTTGCCATCTTGGCAGCTTGCACTGAGTCTGGCCACCGCTGCCAACACCATATTGTGTTGACAGGTGGCAGGGAGCGCCACTTTGTTCTCCAGATCCTGTAAAGACCAAAGCTACAAAGTGCCACTTGAAGTAGACCGTGTGTTTACACACCATCTCGTCCTGGAACCAGTTTTTGGCTGCATATTTATGGATGGAGCAACCTGTCTGCAGCATAATTACAGCATCTGCTGTAAATTTCTTTTTAAATGCCTTTTTATTTTCCTATTCGCTGTTATCTTCAGCAGCTGTGTTAGGGGAAAAGCTGTGATCAGATGTGCATGCCAGAGCTCGTGCAGAAATAACGTAAACAACGCAGCGTCATCCGTTGTCCGGCGTTGCACGCTCGCTTGTGCACAGAGGGAGCCTCTTTCACGCCTGGGGAACGAGCCTCCAGACTCTTTTGTGTGAAACAGATGAGATCATCCTGGGGCAGACCGTGAGGGGATGCAGCACGAGCTTACTCCAGATATATAAAAGCAAACAATGACATAAAAAAAAGTAATATTTTTAAATGCAGTTTTTTAAATGTAAGCATGTAAGGATGAGTCTCATTTTAAAGATGGCTCCCCGATTGCTTTTCCTACCCTGAGGGTTTGCAGGGTCATTTCTCTCTTTATCTTATAACCATTGGACAAATGAAATTGCGTTTCTTGAGGTTCAGAAAGACACTAGAATAGAAAACTGAGCAATTCAGCGAATGCAAAAGGCATAATTTTAACACTAGTTCAGATTCTCAGCAGTTTCAGAAAGTTTACGGAGAACGTCACCAAGGTCATTGAGTTTTGTGCCGCTTCTTGTTTCAAACACGCAATTTTTCTGTTTTTGTTTAAAAAAAAAAAAAATTACATAGTTTAACAAAAATCTTATCCTTAATTCTTAAAAAAAAACCTTAGTCCAAATTAATTATATAAACCTATGTTGTTGTAACCATGTGTTCTTGTATCATAACTGTAAAGTTCAAGTTTATTTGGGCGGCACATTTCAGCAACAAGACGGTTCAAACTGGACAAACCAGTTTGTTCATATTTTTTTTTTTTTTTTTACAATGTATGCTAGGGTATTTATTTTGCCAGTTACATATTTTTTTAAGGATTGATGGAAATGAATAATTTAAAACAAAGAGAAAGAAAGAGAACCTGGGTAGAAGTAGAAATTAAATGACGTTCTCCGCCACGCTCCTTGAACAATTCCAAAACATCTTGGACAGACGGTTTGGTCACTCCTACGACTCCTACAACTGTACCAGTTCCTTATTTCTGTGCTGAAAAGCTGTTTATACTGGAAGTCGTCATTCATTTTATGTTGAAGCCTCCCATTACAACCTCTCTGGTTTTATCTTAAGATACACAGATGAGCCTCCTCCAAATGGGGTTTTTGTTTTACTGAGCAGGCTGGAGCTTAAGTGCTTTTTCTTTTGAGGGTTTTTTCTGCCATTTGAGTTTTCTACAAATTTGAATAATGAATTTTAAGACACATCTTGGACATGTATTTGGATTATTTGTTCAGATATTTAGATGTCAACAAAGCAGTTAAATGTTGACTTCTTGATGGGGCTTTCAGGGTTTCCCACGGTGTATTATAAGCCTGGCGGGCCACCAAGCTTTACTGGTGCCCCCACCAGACTTGGCATTGTTCATTTATTTTAGTTTTTTTTTAATTGTTCCCTTTTTTTAAGACTTCATATGTATTAATCTTCTAGTCTCCCAATAACGCATAACAGTCAAGTGATATTTTGAAATTTCCTTTTAACTTTAAACATTTAACTCAAGAACATGACGGCCGACTGCCGTAGCGTCCCGAGCACCAGAGTTGGCAAGTTTTCTGGGGTTTTATAGCATCTCTTGGCTTCAGCTGACGGAGATGACGCCTAGCTCTTGCGAAGCAATAAAGAAAACTTGAATGATCTGGGAATAATTGCTTAAAATAATTTCTTAAAGAGAATAAACACTGCCTTTACAGTCTTTACAGCCTGTGTTTTCCGGTTCTATATTTACAGCCTGACGACTGTAAAAATACCTCATGGAAATCCTTAGTGAGCTTTTGGATCCAAACTTTTGAAAACAGATTGACTGGACAAGTACGATGTTTTCACATGAAACATTTGTCTGATTTCTGTAAATAAATATGCATGCATCCATTTTTGATTACCAGTTTTTCCATATAATTGATAATAAAATGATCACCGTCTCAAAACATCCTCGTGGAGAACCACATAAATCAAGCTTATCATTGTGGTGCTGTGGCAAACGCAGTAGCATTAGCAATTAATTTACTTCAATATCGAGGAAGATTACCGGCGAGCGTTGGCTTCAGTGAAAGCAGCATAGTGTGTTGGTTTGTCATCGTGACCCTGCAACACTGAACGCAGCCCAGACAAAGGGGTGACACTCGATCATCAGGACTCAGCAGCTCCACAGGAACAGGTTTTCAGACGGCCAAGGAGGAGCACAGCACCACCTTTCAGCCTTCAGAGGCAGCGGCTCAAGTTACAACACAGACATTTATATCCAGGAAATGTAACGTGCTAGCTTGACTCAGTTGTTTTTCCCCTTTTTTTTTTTTTTTTTGAAATCTTGAAAGTGACTTTTTATGTTTGGGTTTACTTCTGTTTACAATCCATTTTTAAAGCTTTTAAGTCTCAATTCCCCTTCCATTTCTGGGAACCTCCGTGGGTTTATTTGTTCCCTGCACATTAAAGTGGATAGTTAAAGGAAGCCATGTCTACCATTTTATTTATTACACCTCTACAGCGGCAATCTATAAGTGTGTCTAAATGTCCTTGGAGTCTGAGAGCAGACTGCTGGGAACGTCAGCTACGCTCAGGGTAAACTTTGAGATCGATTTCCTGATGTAGGGTAACACTACTCTGCTCCGGGCCGAGCAGCCTGGCATTGTTGGAGGCCGGTTGCTATGGCAGCATCAGTGTTTATTTATCATGGACTACCTCAGAGAGGGAGAGAGAGATATTTTATGGTTGTGGTGGGGGGTCTGGTTGAGACTTGAGGGGTTTTCAGCTGGGTGGACGGTGTGAAGTCCGTCAGGAGTTGGTTCATTTCCGTGGTGGTAATTTGTGAAGTTTTGGAGAGAGACTTGCAACCAGAAAGTGGGTGGGTTTGATTCCAGCTCCCATCATCTCATGTGAATGTGAGTGCTGCTGGGTGAATGTGGCTCTAGCATAAAGGCTCTCTGAGTGGTAATTAGGAAGCTCTGCATAAGGTCAGTCCATTTACGACTAAAAAAAAATGCTGTCGGATCGAATCAAATGACAAATAATGCATTCCTTTAGTTCACCGTGTCCAAAATGTCCCTGCTGAGGATCCATCTCTAGCAAAAAGTTCAAATTGTCTTAATTAAAAACAAAAACAAAAAAAAAATGCAGTAATAAGAGCTCCTTTGTGGCAATTACTGGAATTACCACATGACCACGTCCTATTTTCCCATGACCAAATCTGCATTTTTCAGCAAAACCTGTACATAAATCTGTTAGATGTGTGAAATGTCTAATTGATTAGAGTTTTTGCACCTGCGTAGTCTTGCGCTGAAAACATAGAAAAACCCAACTTCCATTCTTCAGCTTATCTGAGGTCATTTCACATGGGAGGGAACCTTAGACATTCCTCTTTCCACAGACATCGTCCAGCTCGTTCAGACTGGATATTTAGTCCTAAAATCCAACTTTTAATTTAATCTGTTAAGCAGGAGGAAAAAATAACATTTTTTTGATCATAATTCTGCTGAAAGACCCATTTATGACCCATATTTCTGCCGGAGGCAACCTGATGCTTTTTTTTTATTTATTTTTTTTTTGTCTATTTATATAATTCTGGCATTTCAAGTAGTTTCTGCTTCCTTGCCAGGTTCTCAAGATATTTGGAAAACAAACAGGCCCACAGCATCACAGACCCATCCTATTTAACAGCCGGCATGAGGCTGTTCTCTACACTGACACACCTATAGTTTGTTGTTAAAAAAATTCAGTCTTATTCTTTACTGTCTATTTATTTGTCTGTCAGAAGTGTCTATCATTGTGGAGGGTGCTAAAATGAGGCAAAAACATCAGCTGTGTGTGTTATGAATAGTTTTGTTAATTGTTGACATTTAATTATTTGTCTTTTATGAGCCTAATTGCACAAATAAATCAAACGGATCTGGTTGTATAATTAAAATCCTGCATAAGAGAGCTTTGTGCGGTTTGCTTAATGTCCTCTAGTTAAGTATGTTCTGTTTTATTTGTTTTTTATTTCCTGGTTTTCAGACTTCAAGCTCTAACAGAATTGTCCGTTGCCCAGTAAAGTGTGCGTGTGTGTGTGTGTGTGTGTGTGTCTGTCTGTCTGTCTGTGTGTGTTTTTCTCTCCTGCTAACTGTACTTTGTTCCCCTGCTGTGATGCTTTGTGGTCAGCTGTGTTCAGGCTTTCAGAGAACTGGATGAGTCACAGTCCTGATGTTTTTTTTTCATTTATACTAACATTACCGTTGCAGCGGAGGTGAAATGTCATTTATGTTGGTGCTCGAAATGAACAGATTGTCTCGTTCCTCAATTCCATGTTGAATACATTTCCTACTTGACGTTAATTAAACACCATGTTAGTTATATTTTCCTTACCTTTGGTTAGTCATATAAAAAAAACCTGTACCTTGTTTCCTCAACAAAAGTGCTGTCAGTATGTTGGTTGTGCATACTCCCAACAAGTCTTGCATTCATTTGGTGTAACATTATTATTATTAGAAGTCTTAAAGCTCTAGAAAGATGCCGCTCTTTGTGCACAATGCCCGGCCACACAGCAGGGATGATAAAGCTCCCGATGTCAAGTAAAGCATTAACTGACGTTCACACCGGCATTCAGAAATGTCTGTCCTTTCATTTCTGAAATAAAACATCAGCCTTGCTCGGTTTCACACTCTGTGGCCCTTCAGTTGAAATATGTTCTGCTGTGCAACACATTTCTTTGCACAGCTTGTCGTTGAGGTATGCAAAGATTATCAGCAGTAGTTAAGTAATTGTTGGTTATTATGCCTTGTTGCCACAGAGGAGTGTAGGATTGATGGATCAAAGAGATGTTAAACCCAAACGCCTAACGTGGCGTCAGGCTACAGCGACGAAAAAACTGAAGCACTATGTTGCAGGCTGATGTTTTTTCTGTAACCTGGTCAATGGACTGTGTTGCATGGTGCCAGTAGCTCCACCCTAACCTGCACCTACTGTACTATTGTCCTAAGGAGCTATGACTGAAGGGGGCACAGGCATGATGTGGTACTGGCTGGTTGCATGAGCCGCTTTTCCAATGGAAACAAGAAGAACTTCAACACCAAACAGTGGCGTTTTCAGTCTGACTTGTTATGGTGCATTTGACCAATTTCTAAGAAAGATAACCCCTTTGAATTTCCGATTGGGGTGAGTTGAGCTGAAAATTGTTCCATTAATAATTTTATTTTTTGGTCGGAAGTTAAATCTGTAAACGGGAATGACTATTTGACGCTTTGAAAAACCGTTTTCAGTGCCAGTCGTAGCTCAGAATCAGATGGGAACATCAGAGTCAGCAGATCTTCATATCTGGACTGCAAGCAACAAATAACAACTGACTTAGCTGTCCATTCCTGTTCTGACTGCATGACTTTTTTCATGCACCCACATACAAAAGAAGACCAGGCACTCGTTGCCTAAATCATCAGAAGTTGTTTTGTTTTTCAGAGAAAACAACGGGTCTAACAAGCAGCTTCCTTTTGAATAGGGGTTTGACCAGTGAGCCGTTACCATGGATATGATGCAGATATGATGCTGCTCTTCAGAACAGCAAGTCTTTGCTCCGAAGCTGCAGTTGTGCTTCACGCTCAAAATGAAAGCCGGAGCCAGTCAGAATTAGTGGGAGGCATGTCGCTGAGAGGGTTCTTTATTGTGTCGTGGAAAAGAACATCTGGAGTCAATTAGAAGGAGAGGATGACAGGATGCCTGCTAAGCAATGGATTTCCATTCAACTTGATCAGATTTGTGTGAAAGGAATCTGGTGAGCCATTGCACTTTCAACAGTGCTATTTAGTTTTGTTTTGTTTACTTTTTATGACGCCGTTAGACGTCTATTGCACTCTCAAGAGTTTCTTTGACTTAGAAAGAAACAGGTGCTTATTTCTGGCTAACGACTGTAATTGTTGGGAGGAAAATTAAGCCAACTTCAATTTAATCCGTTTGACGAGTACGTACACGCGGGCGGCCAAGTCTAGATCGAAGGAAAGGAGCATAAATTTAAGTAATTGCACACACAGTTGGTAAAACTCAGCATCAGCCAGTGGAGCCTCCTCTGCATTCCCGTCTCCAGCTTAGAGACAACATTAGCAATTACTCATGACTTCTGTGTTGCTTATTTATTTATTTATTTTTTTCTTCAGCTTCGTCACCTTTCCAAATGTCACCGTTTTCTGATTGCGCATCCAGACGCCTGTGGTGTTGAGCTTGCAGTGGCTGTCCAAATGGTTTTCTATTTTTTGTCCCTCTGCCACAGCTGACTCACTGCTGGAAAAAGTGAACTTCCTGTGGTGGTTCTGAAAGCTCTTTGAGAATGAAGTGCTGGCTTTTTGGTAGCCTTATTTCTGTAGAACCGTTCTGACTGACTTTCTTTTTTTTTTTTTAATTTTCTCTCGCCGGCTTTCGCTAGTTTCTCCTGCTTCTCTATTCCGACTTAAAGTACAGTTGTAATTGTTTTTTTTTGTTGTTGTTTTTTTAAGTCGGTGCGTTGTTTTTTCATAGGTCATCCTCTTTTTATCATGGTTTCAAAACGATTCCGTTGCAAATGATCTAAAAACGGGGAGAGAGGCAGCTCTTGGAATTAAAGAAATTTAACTGATTAGTTTCTATCTTTTTGACACTATCTTGGTTGTCACTGTGGCTAATTTGGCAGTAAACTTAAACTGCTACTATTTTTGTGACTTAAGGCCAAAGACTTTGGGCAAAAGTCATTATGGACGTTCAGTATACACTGAACTGTTATTATCAGGAATGAACTGCTATCAAAGTTTGGACCGACGTCAGTATCTGACATTACTATTGTTGACCAGCATATATTTGCATATTTACTTATTTCACACAAAGTATATATATCAAATATTTCAAAGAAAAATCCAGCTTGGGAAGCTAAAGTATAACCTAGCACGGCATTTATTGGCTGGCATTTGCAAAGCAGCCAATCCGGTAGCGCCGTTTAGTTTTCTCTGAGCTGATTGGTTGAACACCCAAGAGCAGAGATGTTAGCTTTCGTCGTAGTGCAAAGACACTTTCCACTGTGCATAATCATTTATGTTAAGGTAAACTCAATGTTAGGCTAACTGGTATCACCAAATTTCCCAGTTGTGAGTTTCCCTGTGCTGCTCTGTGTCATACTCGTGTTGGCATGCAATTACATTTTTTTAGCATGTTGCATTTCCTATCTGATCACATTTGGATTCTTATTGCAACAAGAAACGGCTTCATTGCCATTCTGTAGCACTGACTGATATTATCAGGTTTAACTTGCACATTCATCTTCACTGAGTCCTCCGTGCATGATGCATCAAGAGTGAGGAAATTCACATTTAGCGTGCAGAAATGCACATTTATGCCTGTAATGAGTCTCATCAATATGAAGGATTACCAGTAACACTTCCAAAAGGAGATGTAGAAACTGTTAGAAATTAGAAACCGCTATAAATGAGCGGTCAGCAGTTTTAAATGTATGCAACGATTGGACGGGAAAGTGTTTAATTTTAATAAAGAGAAAATAATAGCGGGGCTCTTTTAAAATGAGCCACTATTTTATCATCTTTTTTGTAAATACAACTGATTTTATTGTTGAAACTTGTTTTCGTATCAACACAGACAGATACAATTATACGTGGATGTTAATATATGCAAGGTAAATTAGCCTATATTGTGTGTCTAACTACTATAAATCGGGTAGCTGTTCTCCAGGCCATCAAACCTGTTTATCATCAGGTAATTGGTGGCAATGATTACCATCACCTGCTGCTTTTTCAGCTGAAGCCACAAATCTGTCCTTATTTTGAATGGTTTCCTTCAATACTAGACCTTGATTGGATCGGATTTAGTCGGTTTTCAATTTGGAATAACTCCAGCCGAATTTAACTCTGTTAAAACGCTACGTTAAGTTGTCCCGATCCTCACCTGTTGGGATGCATTGGTTCAAGCATGTTTGGTTGAAGTGCTTCAAAATTGACTGGCGTCTCTTTCAACACTGCGACCAGTGTATATAGTTATAACTGGATGCCATCTCTGGATATTTATAAATGTCATATTTCTCTGTGTGCTATAGAAATATGTACTCTCACATTTAAGTAACTGGTTGAAAAGTGCTGCTTTTCAGGCGGAAACGGTGTAACTGATCCGTGAGTCATGACTGCTGGGGAAGCGTCGTCTCATTGCTCATCGGTTTTAATTAAGAACGAGGAACTTCTTAATTAAAGAAGTTCCTCATTCCTCGCAGTGAGTCAAAATACTCACTGCGATGGGCTTGAGGAATGCTTCAGTTTGAGAACAAGCGTATTTTTGCGGTTTCCAGTCGTTCCGTCCACGTTGAATAACGTATTTTAGCTGCTTTACGTCCTTTGATTTAAAGTCTAGGTGAAGTTTCTTAGCATTCTTCCCAGTTCGATGACTCTTCCTTGACTCTCTGCTGCCACCAGAGCTTTAACTCTCCTGGCGTTTGGAGCGGCTCTGTGATATACAGTGACAAGAGTGTTTGTGGAGATCCAGTGTCTTCGCCGCTGCTTTTGTTGCTCTGGTTTGTTTACTTTGTTGTGGTGCGAGAGTTTTAAGGGATCCTTTGATTGCCTCAGCCACAATATTTATCCTTGTGTGTTTGCGTCTGTCTGAGGTTCGAGAACGTTGCTTTTTAAGTTTCACATGTTGTGTGGTTCTTGATTAAAGAGGGTTTATCGGTCGACGTCACGTTGCGTCAGCAGCCACTTTAGTGCGAATGTCGCCTGCAGAACGTACGCCGCAAATACATTATTCTGACTATTTAAACTATTTACAATTAGGCTAACAAAATAATTGACAACTTGCCACCATTGCAGATCACCTCTCTTCACCCAGCGCAACTACAGCGCGCAGCTTTGCAGCATCTGCAGCTATCAGAGGTTTTATTTTTAGCACTTGGCATTTGAGGCAAATATTATAGGTGTAGGTGTTTATGGAGATGAATGGAATGCAGCGTGATACGCACGCAGCTTTACCCAGATTAGGATGTAAAATACATATTCAAATATTTCCTGATATTGTGGCAGACGAGGTTTCATCTCATTAGAAAGGCGAAAACACTGCTGCGTTAATCCCACCTCCACCTCCACCTAGTTAATTTTCCGATTCTCAATCCTCAGGTACGCCCAGCCATGATCGAGGACAAGGGTCACCGTGTGACCGACTACTTTGTGGTGGCGGGCCTGACCGACAAGTCCACGCCCCTGGAGCAGGACCTGTCGGAAACCAAGTCCAGCGGGCCGAAGGCGCCCATCACCGACCTGGCTGTCATCAACAGGTCCGCCGGTGAAACCGTCCCGGAGGGCTTCACCTGCATCGAGAACACCTACAGCGGCCAGCCGGCCAACCTCAACCACGGCAGCCTCAAGAGTCCAGAGCTCTTCCTGTGCTACAAAAGGGGCCGGGGGAAACCGCCGCTCATTGACATAGGGTGAGTCAGGAATGTGTTGGAAGCTTCTAGAAAGTTCATATATGTGCAGTGGCAATCGTAAGGAATTCATACCTCGCTAACTTTAAAAAATGTTTTCACATTCTCATGTTACAACCACATATTTCAATTTGGTTTATTGAGATTTGACTCTTTGTTCCTGCAAAGGAAACGCAGCATGGAGAAAAATCACTGGGACAGAAGCATGGACTGCCGTTGGAGATCAACGTGTATTTGTATCAGAATGGCCCAAACCAAAATCCATCTGAAAATATGCAGCAAGATTTGGAAAAATTAAGCTTTGCACAGTCTCTCCATCCGTCCAACTGACTCCAAAGAACAAAGGACCCACAAATTGACGTGTAAACAAATCCCAAAACACTTGAAGTGTGGTTTTTACAAAGTATCCACCCTGCATCCACATAAAGTAGCATAATTTCGTGCTACTTTGTGTGAGGCCGTCCCATAAAAAACACCCCAAAATACATGCAGTTTTGTTGTTGTAACATAACAAAACTCCAGGGGTTCGAACACTTCGACAAGGGGAACGATGCAGAAGTCCTAAATGTCTTTTTACAAATAAACGCTAAACTTTGGGGATGGTTCATCATCTGTTCACACAAGAGTGTTTGGAGTTGCTTATCAGTTTGAAATATCTTATTTTGCTTTATTCTCTTTGTAAAGAAAATCAAAGTGAGTCATGAGTTTCATATTGTGGGGCAAGTTTGGCAATGAATCACAGATCACATTCAGAAGAGCAGTTTTTTCAGCTGCAGGTGACAAAAAGTGTTGCGGTTCGGTTAATATTTCCTTCCGATTTCATCAAAGCCTTTTCTTTCGCAGCCACACCTCTCTGTGTTCATTTGCCCCCTTTTTTTAGGGGACTTTATGTTCAACCTCATCACCTGAGTAAATATAGATTTCCTCCTACAAAGGAGAAAAAATGTAATCTTCCTTTTCAATCATAAATACCGCATCAATCAGTAAAGACCAGCTGTGCTTTCAGAATTTACTCGGTCTTATTTGCCGTGTGGAGTTGAGGTGGCAAATAAATTGAAGCACATGCCGGATACTTCACGTTTTCAGTGGGGAGAATTAACCTGTGACTGATTTGATAAAGGTGATTATTGTTTTATAGTAGAAAGCTGTTTCAGGAAGTAGAGTAGTTTGCCACTCTGTGGTTACCACACTGTGGGTTCCCTGCCTTTTCCAGGGAAACCAGGAGGGTGCCAACAGTTTTTTTTTTTTTTTTGTCTGTCTTTGCTTTCCAGTAACTTCCCAAATTAAGCAACTACATAGCTATTTTGTTATTTTTAAATAACACTGCAGGACAAAGCAGCAGTTTTGGTTGCAAACATAACATTTTAACCCCTGTTCAACTCGTGTGGAATATCACTGTGCTTATATCTGAGTTCATTAATAAAACAGTCTAACCAAAATATTAAAGATTGTGTAGATACTTGTGTTCAGTGGTGGCCACTCTCATCAAAGCCATAGTTTAGGGATTATCTGGAAATGTTGGTGTGCTTTGCAGGATTTAGCGCTTTTGGGATATAAAATAAAACAATGTCGACTCCCCCAAGGAATGTGAATTAACTGAATTCAAGCTTGTTTAAAAAATTTTAAATTTTAACTAGGCCTCCTTCATTGAAGAAAAAGAAATGTCACTGATTGATTATTTATGTGTTTTAAGCCACTTTCAGTTTGTAAGCATCGTGAATCACCAGTGGTGGGCACCGCTAACTGAACATTATTTGAGCACTAATCACAAACATTACTTTCCACTAACACAGTCTGTACACCAACAAGGTATTTAGTGGAAGCTAATGCTGAAGCGCTTAATTTAGGAGAAGCTAAGTGCGCTAAATCTTTTCAAAGTTAGCAAAAATACTGAAGTGCTAAATGAAAAATTAGCTCTGCTATTAGCAGATCAGGGTAAATGTGTTCACCACTGTGAATTACACATTGTTGCTCTTGAACTTTGAGTTGGAATTGCAAAAGTGTGTTAGTTTTATGGGGTTGGATTTTACTCTACGTATGTTAGAAAATATAAGTGTTGCAACAGAATCATTGGTTTGCTTGTCATTTAAAATCACATCTTTATTTTTATTTTATTTTTTTTTGCAACTGAAAGCTGTCCTTCATGCTCATTTCAAATGTTATGACAGACACTTGACAGCTAAAAAGATCAGTGTCGCTCATTTGTTTTGAATTATAACCGCAATTTAAAAGTGACATTTTTGTTGTGTTGGCCTGATCTCAATGTTTTCTTTTAATCTCATTTCTCTCAGTTGAATTAGCCGAGGAATGAGTTTGCCTGGTCTCTGAAACTGCAGTAGCGATAGTTTGCACATCCTTTTGGAAACAATAACATTTTTTTCCCCCTGAACATTTGGAATTTAAAAGAACAACAAACTACAGCGTAATTTGTGGCCCTCTCAGTGGCACCAGACATAATTTACTCAAACTGTAAGGTTTTGTACCTCAAAGAGAAAATGTTGGGCAGAGAAAGATGGAAGGAAAATTTGAGTTCTCAGGGGGAGGAAGCTGCATACAGACAAAAACTAATACTCTTTTCATTGCTTTGATTTACTTTTTATAGTCTTTATAGCTGACAATTGTCAAACCGTCTCGTTCTTCCTTGAAAGAGTTTAATTAAATTTTGCAGACGGTGAATCATTCATTCCTCCGTCTGCTACCTCTGCTTTGAGGGAAGCGTTCCCAGCCCCGGGGCTCTGGAGCATCCCGTTCTGCCGTGCCCATTAGAAGCACATTTTTGTTGCCTAGATGAGAATTTGTTGGCAACTGTTCCTTCCTGGCCTCTTTAGGTTCGTCCTGCACTCTTTTCAGGATGAATGGGGCGTTTCAGGACCTTTATATCTGCCAAGGCTGGCTTTCACGCCGGCTTACGATGACAAAAAAAAAAAGTGTGTTTTGGTCTCGGTGTAAGAGGGGATGCTGTAGGATCTTTTGGCCTCCCACTCGGTATTGTCCAGATGGAAAGAGAAGACGTGAAGCATGCCGCTATAGAAGCCCACCAGGCATGTAAAATATCCAACACAGTGGGGCTCTGATTGCCTTCCTGACTGCATGTAAGATGGATTAAAGCACAATATTTGGGCTGGAGGTGTTTAAAGTTTTTGTTCTGTTATGAGCAGGATGGGAGGATCTATTAATCGTCCCGCTTGAACGAGTCAGTGGAAAAATGTCTTAAATCACAGAGTCAGGAAACAAAAAGCTACATTAATTGGCACATAAATGCCTCTGCTCTTCATAAAAACCCCAATGCCCGTTGGTCGGTGGTGTGGTGGTCAACGCCGTTTGCTGCTTGTTCCTCTTGCTCACAAGCGTCTTTCTGATTTCAATTACTGCAGCGTGCTGTATGAGGGCAAGGACCGTCTGATCCAGGGCTGCGAGGTCGTCCAGGCCACGCCGTACGGACGCTGCGCCAACGTCAACAACAGCTCCGCCAACTCGCAACGCATCTTCGTCACTTTGCGCCGCGCCCCTCCGGTCCAGCCTCAGAACTCCCTGGCGGTGACGGACATCTGCGTGATCATCAGCAGCAAGGGCGAGACACCGCCGCACACCTTCTGCAAAGTGGACAGGAACCTGAACTGCGGCATGGTGGGTCACAAGCACTTCTCGCCCAGCCGACCGTTTCCAATAAAGTCTCGAGGGAACTGATGGAGGAAACTCCGCTTTTAAATTCTTTCAGTGGGGTTCCAACGTGTTCCTGTGTTACAAGAAGTCGGTGTCAGCGTCCAACTCTATAAGTTACAAAGCAGGTGAGTGATTGTGATCTCCCGGATTCAGTTTGAGGCAATATGTCTACAGGAGTAAATGCCTTGTTTGTAGTGATTATAAGGTTGGTTTGGAGTCGGGTAAAGTGTGGGACTCCCAATTGTTCAAACCTGTAAAAATTATTATTAAACTAACTCTCAGTAGACGTTCCCACAGCAGGCAAACGCAGCCCATATTCTGCTTTTCTTTCACAGCAGCAATTCTGATCTTTTCAACTCAAGAGAATCAGATCTGTGCCGCCAAGTGTCTCCAGTCTGAACGGTCTTGTTGCATTTAATCTGACTTTTTCATCATTCACACGAGACACGAGACATGCATCAACGTTCTTTTATGTTATTTTATGCAAACAAAATGAAATGATTTTTTTTTTTTTCCCCCAAAAGTAAATATGTTGCAACACGTTGTACTTCTTGCAACACATATATTTGGTGATAAGTTAATGTGGCTTAGTGTAAAAGGGAGCAGCCTTTTCTGCTATATTAAACCAACTTGATGTTTTCGTGCCAAAGCTCCGGCGAGCAACACTTTCACCGTTCATCTCTCACAGCTCCTCATTACAGCTCGCGCTGTTGTTGTCAGCCTCATGTGACATTTTTACTGACTGAACCCTTCCTGAGCAACTTGCCCTTTGAAACGTTATATTGTGCGACACGCGTATATAAAAGAACGTCGACACAAACACGCCCGTGCAGCCCCGGCTTTATCTTTCTGGGCCGGCTGTCTTCCTGTGAAGGAGCTGTTTATTCTACCCGAGACGACTGCACTTCCCTCCACGCCCTTAATCTCAGTGCCTGCAGGTCTGTCTGCGTGTTTGCATGCTGACACAGGAAGGTTTGTGTCTTGTCATAATGGCATCTCGCCCAGCACTCAAGTCGTCGAAGTCTGTCGTCATTTCCTGAAATCAATCCAGAATAATTGTTCTAATGACTCACAGTAAAGACATTTGAGCTTTACGGTGTTGTTTTCTCTTTTCCCGAAGTTCTTTTGGATCGGGTGAGGGAATGAGGAACCCTGTCTGACCTGCTCTACTTCATGATGTTATTGCATCATAGTATTACAAGTCCTTCTTTTTTTTTTTTTTTCCTGCAGGTTTAATCTTTCGCTACCCTGAAGAGAACTATGAATCTTTTCCTCTGTCGGAGTCTGTACCTCTTTTCTGTTTGCCAATGGGTTCCAAGATCGAATGCTGGGCGCCGAACACACGCGACCCTCTGCCGGTCTTCTCTACGTTCGTCCTAACCAACTCTTCTGGTGAAAAGGTGGGGCAGATTGACGCGCAGTAATAAAGAATGCCAAAACAGAAAATCCCCACATTTTGTTGATAATTCGTCCCCCTTCCGCCGTGGCAGGTTTACGGATCGGCCATCCAGTTCTACGAACCGTACCCCGTTGATCTCCTGAGCGAGAAGCAGAAGGTCCAGCTGGGTCTGCTCACCGCCGTGGAGAAGAAGATGATCCCCAACCGCGCCGTAAACACCAACAAATGCATCTGTCTGCTGTCCCACTGGCCCTTCTTCGAGTCGTTCCGCAAGTTCCTGATGTTCATCTACAAGCTCTCGGTCTCGGGCCCACACCCACTGCCCATTGAAAAGTAAGGAGTCCAGTCGGTCGTTATTTAGGCGTCGTTGGTCGCATCAAAGCAGAGCTAATTTGTTTTATCTATTTATTTTTTTATCGTCTCCATGTTTTCCTCTGTAGGCACATCTCGCACTTCATGCACAACGTGTCATTTCCTTCCCCACAAAGGCCCAGAATCCTCGTCCAGGTGAGACGCTTCCTTGCATTGATTTCAGTCATAAACAAGTCATCAAGGAATAGCTGGAAAAAGAAACAACGTTGCCCTTTAAAAGCCAGAGCTGTTGACCTTCAGACGTGTTTTCCTACAAAGTTTTTAAGAATGAAATTCAGAACAGATGTTTTTACTACTTTCTGAATTAATTGAGAATATAACTGTCCTAAAATGTCATGCTAAAACAAAACTGTTTTTCTTATTTCTCAAGAACGAAGTTACTGACCCATCTCTCTCTATGGACAAGTGAAAATCCTCCAGCTTATAGAAAAAAAAAATAAAATAAAAAGAAGAAGAAGCAGTGATGCATCTAAAGGTTTCAGGATAGTAGCTGAACTGGACAGGGGCAGCCCTGCTTTTAGACTGCTAAATCATCCATTGCTTACTTTGAGCGACCTTTCTCCCGAAAACGTTCAACGATTATTTATATTAGAAGCCGAGGAGATGTCACACTGTGTGAATGTGTCGCACAGCTCTGCAGTAAACATAATTTGAAAACAAACTGCAGAGTGATGCAGCAAAAAATAAATTTAGCTTCTGCAGCAGCTGTATTACGAGTCCATCTCCATTCAGCATGTTGCATGGTAGATTGGTTTGGACTCTTGAAGAGCAGGAAGTGGACCAACTGTACGGTAGTAGATTACACTTCCTGTTACCATCTGAAGTCTAAAAGTATCGGCTCTTATTAATAGGAGACGTACCCCTGCAGCTGCTTCCTGTCTAACTGCTTCGATAACTTGTGTAATTTAATTTAAACGCATCACTAATGGTAAAAAATGGCTGACTGTGAGTGTTCTTCCTCCAGTAACTACGTCCACACCGAAGAGGGTTGTCAGTGTGGCACCCATGCATGGAATGTTGACAGATTAGGGAATAAAATCTGATCGTCAGTTTCTGTTCTTGTCTATTTGATCTACACGTTTTTGGCTCATTTATTTTCATTTTCAGCACTGTTATTATTGTAGTGACTTTCTTTTTTACCTTTTATATGCCCTACAAAGGTCATGTGTTGTAATATGCCGTCTTCAAAGCTGTACAAATCGTATTCCTACAAATAGAATATTTTCTGTTTTCTAAATGAAATGTATATCAATAATAAGTTTATTGATCCCAAAAGCAAAGACGAGTTTTTTTTCTTTTAGTTTTTCTTTTGTGGCACTGTTGCTTTCAGACAGGAAATGGCCTCCATATGTGGGGTGCCAGCTGTGCCTCTACGCCACCTGTGCTACACAAATGTGATTTTAACATTGTTTCCATACTTTTCTAATATTGACATTTTCTCTTGTGCAGCTCTCGGCACATGACACTTTGATACTGTCTCAGCCCGTGTGCACTCCCTTACCCCTCAGGTACGACACATGTACGCAGTCACAGAAAAAGCAGACAGGAGAAAAAAACATAAGAGCAGTATTACCAGTGAAGGGACTCGAAGCTAGCAGGCTGTGGACGACACGGCAGGATTCTTGGATTGATGAATTGAATTTGCAGTGGAGTAAAAATCCAAAATGTTCATTCAGCTGTCAGGATTATTGCTTGTATCTTTTCATATTTTCCATCCTTTTCTGTTCATGTAGTTTTTCTTTTCTTGGCCTCCCCCCCCACCCCCCCACCCCCTCCATCAGTGGGGCAGATTACGGCACTCTGCTGATGAATCTGGGTGCAGAAAACTGCGCCACGCTGCTGCACTTTGTCCTGCTGGAGAGTAAGATCCTGCTGCACTCGCTGAGGCCCGCCGTGCTCACCGGAGTGGCTGAGGCTGTGGTAGCTGTGAGTAATCTGCCAATTTTTTTATTTTTTATTTTTTTATTTAATGCATGAAGGAAAAAATAATAGAAACGTAACTCAAGAAAATTGAAGAGCAAAACTGAACTGAAACACGTCGTTAATGATGCATCAGTTCGTTTGAATTGAGCCACATGAGTAATGCTCGTCTTGTTTCCACTTTAAGCATCGGCATGACTGTTTTACAGAGTTACTGTGCATTTGTCATGGTTTAAAGAAAGTCTACTCTCTTTCTAGTTCTTTGTGATAAAGAGAAAAATTCAGCCCTCTTTTATAAGAATATAACATTTTTGTGTTTCGCACAACTGTAGACAAGATAACGCTCAAAAGTGTTCGAGTTAAATTATGTTAATATCTGTTGCTTATTGACGGTATATTAGTAAAAATGTCTTGCACTTGGGGTAAACAGGGTAGTGATGTCAAAGTAAAGGAGTGATTGCTACATTCACAAAAAAGAAAGAACCTGACAAAGAACTCTTTCTATTGGGTGAAATGGTCACAAGATCAGTAGATCATAACTTCAGAGACCAGTTTTTATTAACAGATGTGTTTTCTGGTTTTATACGTAGGTAATTTTGAACTTTAATATTGTTTTAAGGTGCATAACAACACATTTTGTTTAAAAAAATAAAATAAGTGAAAAAAACTTTTTTTTTTAAAGCTGCTGCTCAATGCCGCTCTGAAAATTCAAGAATATTCTGGATCTTCAGTAGGAATTGCTCAATATAAGGAAAATCTCCTGCTGTGAAGTTATTATCCAATATTAAAGTTACAACACCAGCTGCAATTCAATCACGTTTAGCTCACTTTCCTCCTGGTCTCCATCATCGCCATGGCAGCGCCACTCGCTGTGAGTTTTAGCATCCTGCCAGTTACATTTAATGCTTTACACTGAACATACGGTTTTGCTGTTTCCAGCGTTGTTAAGAGAAGGGAGTGTGTAATTTCAGCTGATATCCTTTTGAAAAATCACACGTAGCCTTTTGTTGCTTGTTTTTTTGTTGGTTTTTTTTTTTTCAAATAGTTCTGATGTTTCACAAGCAAGTTAAACGTTTAACATGTTTGTCTGCATTTGTGGCAAACAAATGCAGACAAACATGCATCCGTTTGTCTCTGAGGTCAGCAGGTCGACACAAGTTGACTCGCTGACCTCATTGCATGTTTTTCACATTAAAACAAAACAAATAGTGCCTAAATAGAGATAAAACACATTTATTTAAACTGTAACTTATTTGAATGTTTGACTGAAATCGTTGTTTTGAGCTAATCGATTTAATTCTCGTCCATTTTAACAGTACTACAGCTCATGTAACAATAAAATGACATGTTGATGTTCTGGTAGCAGTTTAGCTCTTTAACCTTTGCCCTCTTAGCTGTCCCCCCCCCTGCTCCCCTCCCCGTCTAGTTCCAGGACAGAACGGTGTGTCGTCACGTTAAACGCCCACTACTGGTCACACAACCTCCAAAAATCCACCTGTTGCTTTAAACCAGTTTCATCCAACCAAACCTAAAAGAAGATGCTGATCCAGCTGTGTTTGGAAATCAGCGATGTTACAAAATTTACAATCTACCATCGTGTTTAAATAACGTATATTTCGAAGCCGTCTGTTTTCATAAGCCCTGGGTTTTGTCTCTTCAGATGATCTTCCCCTTCCAGTGGCAGTGCCCCTACATCCCGCTGTGCCCCCTGTCTCTGGCGGGCGTCCTCAACGCGCCCTGTCCGTTCATCGTGGGTGTCGACTCGCGCTACTTTGACCTGTACGACCCCCCGCCAGACGTCGTCTGTGTGGACCTGGACACCAACACCATCTATCTGTACGTGGAGCTCTGATTATTTCATTTGCAGGAGGCTGCAGCAAACGAGTTCAGCCACTTTGATTCCTTTGGATCAATTTCCTTCCAGATAAAAAAAAAAAAAGGGAGATGTCTCCTTATGCGACACGCTCTTGTTTTTCAGCTCGTGTTTAATCGTTTCGTCGCTGTGTAAAAACCAAAGCGCCGTTTGGATGTTCGCCGAGCTTTTCTCTTACTTCTAGCTGGCTGACTCTGTGGTATTTAATGTCACAGGTCGGATGAGAAGAAACACAACAACTGGAAGTACCTCCCAAAGAAGCCCTGCAAGAGTCTCGTCAACTCGCTGAGCAACTTGCACCACCAGCTGGTCACAGGTGCAAATGACACCCCAAGCGCCTCTCGTTTACCAACCAAAGACAAAAAAGAAACTTTTGAAATCTTTTTAAGGTTTGCTGTATCTTAAGACCGTGGTGTTCTTGAAATGCAGCAAAAGTAAGTTGTGTTGCTCATGGCGGCATGTTAGAGTAGCTCTGTTAGTCTGAATTTGTTCTGTAAACTTTTATACACTGAGGCGATTTTTGGAGAGTTATTTCCTCTGGTTTCGGATTCTTAGCAGCTGGAAAGATTCTTCATTTAATCAGTGGAAACGGCCAGTAAATGTAGCAAGTTTACAAAACAAACAAGATGAGAACAGAAGAGATTGTAGAAGTTGAAAACATGACACAGGTGTCAAACTTAACCTGCTTATCCTCTGAAGGTCTGTCGGTTAGTTTAACTTAACTTAACAAGATCTGCTTCTAAGTTCAGATCAGAGGTTAAAACAGAATAAATGTATGTTTATAGTTCCTGATGTAAATGTCCCGAGTCAAATTCACATCCCATTGTGAAGTCATTCTAATCCATTAATCATATTTACTAAACAGAGTTTGAGTAACTATGATCACAGCACCATGTGTAGCTGATCATATTTATTTATCTGCCACTGCAAAACAACCTGCACTTTACCAGTTTTTCATCTCCTTTTCTGACTTTTCTCTCATAAATAAGGGCGTTACTCTCTTGATAAAGCTGTTCTCACTTGCATATTTCGCTGCGTCAGTTGTCGGGAAAACGGAATTAAAGTGAAATTTTAGCTCATATTTTTTTCATAGCAACCATAAAGAGGCCAAGTAAAGCTATCGAATCAAAGTGAGTAAAAGTGTGGCGTCATCGGATTCTTCCTGGGTTTTCAGTGGCAGTTCGCCAAACGCCACACGAGGACTCGGCTTTGGACCTGACCCCCATCGACGCCGACTTCACGTGGCACAAGACGAAGATGTCCCTGGAGATGGAGATCCAGGAAGCCTTCTTGCGGTTCATGGCCTCCATCCTGAAGGGCTACCGCTCCTACCTCAAACCCATCACCCAGGCGCCCTCCGAGAAGGCAACGGCCGCAGACTCCCTTTACGACCTGCAAGGTAAGCAGAGGGCCTTCAGCAGCCGGCCCCGCCAGGTGTCATGAGGGTTTATTAATTGATGCTGCTGGGAAAATGGCTCCCGGTTGGTTCCCTCTTCCCGAACCACGAATCGATCAACAGGCACCATCCTTTTTTTTGTCTGCTTCAGGGTTGCAACTGATGATTATTTTTGTAATTGACTATTCTGTCAATTGTTCTGACGATTAATTGATTAATCGGTCCAAAAAAACACTACAAAAACACTATACATTTTTCATTTTACTTCTCAAACCTTTTTTTTTTTATAAAATATTAAAAAAGTCATTTAAATAGTCAAATAAAAAATATTGCATTTTTGCATTTTTAAGTAACAAAATTGTTTTATTGCCTAAAATGCAATAACACATCATTGCTTTTGTGAATTTGAACCAGGTAAAGCTAAGTTTTGAGTAAAACTTATCTTAAGTCCAAAATGTATATTTATTTTGTGCGGTTTTGGCTTAATTACTGTGTTCTTCTTCCAGCAAACTGCTTTTTTCTTTTTGAGTCTGTATACTCCATTTAACGATTAATCGATTACTAAATTAACTCACAATTACCTCAATGGTCAATTAATCACCATTAATCCAGCCTCTCTAAATATGCTGCCCTTTAATTGTTCGCTGATGTTTGCTCAACATTTCAGTGAAGATGTTTTGCGTTTCTGAACGAAACCCTGTCCTGCGTCTCCCTGCAGGTTTCCTAAAAAGCAGAGACCGCGCCCATCAGAAGTTTTACTCCCAGCTCACAAAGACCCAGATATTCATCCGTTTTATCGAGGAGTGCACCTTCGTCAGCGACAAAGACACCGGCCTGGCCTTTTTCGATGACTGTGTGGAGAAGGTAACCGCCAGCTGCTGGTATTTCCCTTTCCTGCCAGGGATGCCTTTGTTTGATGTGGCTTTATTGGTAAAATAACACCGGGACGTTTGGGGAAGGGAGCGAGATCGAGCTTCCTCTGATTCATTCTTTTGCCTTTGCTATTTTTCCTCTTCTTGCAGCTTTTTCCCTTTGATAAAACCACCGACAAGAGTACCAAGGTAATGTTTAATCACACTTTCCGCAGCCGGTTTTCCTTCTTAAAGCCTGGTCTGACTTCATCCTTTAATCCTCACTAGAATCAAACATGCACATTTTAGTGATTGCAAAAGCATTTTGTACGACAACACTGCGCAGAAAGGTTTGCTATGCTAATAATTAGGTATCTTCTATGAAAAAATGGACTAGAAATTACTTAGATGGCAGCTAAAAAAAAAATTCCTGATTACTTTAAAAGGATAATATCTGGATCATTGAAAGCAAAACGTAAAGAAAAGCGTCTGCAGATCTTTCTGATATTTAAGGACTTGAATGTTCAGAGTTCTCGGTTCTGATCTGCTTGCTGTCTGGGCTGCAGGTTGAAGGAGATTCATCTGAGGACACCAAACTGCTGGAGCTGGACGAGTCTCAGAAGAGCGAGCACACGGTTTTCGTAATGCCTCCAGAGCCTCCGGCCGACAACGGATCTGAACCTGCCCCTCGATACACGTAAAGCTTTACGGCCTAGCATTGCTAAAACCAAAGTTTAAGACCAAAATGTTGACGTGATCTGATCGACTGGCTCCATTTTTGCAAAAATATATTTTTCCCAGTCAGTCTTCTTGGAATTTCCTTTCCTTTCTTACTGACTGTGTGCAGCAGCAGGTGGGGGAGGGGCATTGCTACTCTATATTGCATACAACAAGAGAACATTTCAGTCACTCTATCACTTATAGGATGGAAAATCTTATTCAGTCCCTCCAGTTTTTTTTATGGAAAATCAACAGATAACCTACCAGTACATGTTTTTCTGCTAATGCATAAATGTGATTTTACTGATAAAATAGTTCAAGTGACTAGCCCCCCCTGCTGGTGGAAGTGTTTCTTACTTTTACTTCTGCAAGTTGTAGTCTGTGGTTAATATGACGAGAAACACAAGATCAAGCAACTTGAGTTCTTTAGAGAATAAAAATGTTTGCGTGTCCGATCTGCCTGCTGGTTATATTTCCTCATCTCTCTCTCTCTCTCTTTTTTTTTTTTTTTTTTTTTTCCTACATTTAGATTTTGGACGGGGTTTTAATGAGGAAAAAATAAATATTGCAAAATTCCATGCAAATATTTCTAAAGCGGCAGCACAGAATTATGGATTTGATTGCAAAAATAATCACTGAATTCTGCTTCGTGATAAAATGTAACTCTTGAAGTTTGAAACCAGGAGGCTTTTCTCCCCCTCCTCCCTTGTGACGTTAATGTTCTTCTTTTCCAGATATAAAGGTTTCCCCAGGCTGCAGCTGAGTCTGTTTGACCGGCCCAGAGAGTTGCGTCCTGCGCTGAGCACCAGAGCGGCGGGGGCCAGCCTGTCCAGCAGCCCTGCACTGCTGGCCAAGAGAACCAAGCAGGTACTTGCACAGCAGACACTGAAGCGCTTTTGCCACTTTTGAGGCTGTCGAAACTCAGAACGCCTTTTTTTTATATCCCTGTTTAACAGGAGATTAAGCTGGCCTGCAAGCTGGCGAAGCGTTTCTACTCCAACCCGCCGCAGTGGGCGCGCTGCCTGTTCAGCCACTGCTACAGCATGTGGTTCATCTGCCTGCCTGCAGGCGTGCGGCTGGCCAAGTCCAAGAGCCGAGCCATGCAGCAGGCCTACAACGTGCTGCTGAGGATGAGGGCCACCGAGGTGGAGATTCTGGACGAGGTAACCGCTCCGTTCTCATGTTTGTTGAAAGTAGAAATCGGATGGATGTTTAACGGTGCGGCTTGGTTCTTTGTGTTTCCGTGTCAGGTGTGCTACAGAGTGATGATGCAGCTCTGCGGCGTGTGGGGTCTCCCCGTTATGGCCGTGCGAGTCCTGGTGGAGATGAAAAAAGCCGGAGTTCATCCCAACGCCATCACCTACGGCTACTATAACAAGGTTTTATTTCTGAAGAACGCTTCATGTGCTTCGCAGATCTCTCCTCGTTTTTGCTGAATCGTCCCTCCGTCCGCAGGCCGTCCTGGAAGGCCCCTGGCCGAGTCGAAACCGCAGCGGCCACTTCATGTGGACCAAGCTGCGCAACGTCGTCCGTGGAGTGGCCCAGTTCAAGCAAGTCCAAAATCACACATCGTCCAAGAAGAAGACGCCCACGATAACGACCACAGGTGAGAAACGAACGTCTCTCATCTGTTCTGTTCAGGGACGCACCGATTGCAGCTTTCTGGCCGATCAGCGATCTTTAAAGGCACATTTTATTTTTTATTTTTTTCCGCCTGAACCATTAGGTGTAATCCTAATTTAATCTGCTTCTGTCGTTTTTCAGGTCTGGGAACATATGGTAAAATGAAACTGAATGTGGATTATAGTTTGATTTTCCAGAATTTTCCTTTTCTTTTTTTTCATTGTTCTAAATGTCAAAAATCTAAACTTTCATGAATGCAATCGTTTCCACTTGGATTTATTAGTTTGGAGATGCATTAACTTTGATTTGCCCAATCACACCTGGATGAACGATTAACACTTTGTGTTTAAGTTTAGTTGGTTCTCATGCTTCCTGAGTGAACACTCATTCAAAAAAATTATCATTTTGCTGTTTGTTTTTCATCTAGAAATCTAAATTGAACTTTGCCTTTGGCTCTTAAGCTTAACAAACGCTACAGCTGCTATTTTAGTAGTCGGACTTTGAAGAAATGAAGGTGATCCAAGTTAGTTTGGATGCAGTTTTTCATCATTGTCGGACCTGCAGATAATAAGATCAGGAAGTAAAGTTCACGCTCACGCAGACAGAATATGCAGCAAAATGCTTGGAGGAAGAGGGGAATCTAGAAATGCGAGTCTGGAAAAAGTGACATTTTTTGGAGCCCTATGTAATGTTCCTTATCCTCCTCCTCCAGCTGCACCAGGAGAAGAGTCCGGAGCCACAGATGCTGATAATCTGAGCCACGGAAGCGCTCACAGCTCCAGTGAGGTGAACGGCGAGGAGCACAACGAGGACACAGCAGACGGCTGCAACACAGGAACTGAAGGTCTGGACCTCTGAAACCTGAAGCAAGTTAGAAAAACCTGTCCAACCTTTAAATGGATAAAGAAAACATGAAGATACTATGTTTTAATATAGATGTATATTTTAAGTTTTGACTGCAGCCTGGTGTTTTCTAACAGGAAGACAGTCTGATCAAGGATACGGTTCTAAGGATGAGCTGCACCAGGAGTTGGCAGAGCCTTCACCTACAGAGGAGCATTCAGCCGGCCAGAGAAACGCCGATGCAAAGAACCTTGACGGTAAAACGAGCTGCTTTTCTCAGCCCGATTTAACTTTGATATTCGAGTGTAAATTAAGTATGGAAAGAGAACATGGAGTCGGGCAACATATTTAGTTTTCCAGAGTCTTTGAACAGGAGTTTTATGGACCTCGTGCTCCTCCCTGCCTCACCTTTAATGTAAAAGATGCACACAGTTACTGTAACGCTACATGTAGCATTGATTTTTAGATGCACATTCGTACACGCGTCTTGTAAAATCAACATGTTTCCACCAAAACTAACTCCTGTTGATTCAGGGAATGGCCATATTGAAACGCGGAATCCACCTTACAAGTCGTAACTGGGCGTAGCTGCTTTTGCTCCCAGTTAGAAATCCAACTTTGGAGTTGATTTATTTATTTATTTTCTGACTGGGATGCCAGAATTTCTCAGTTCCGACTCCAACTGGAACGCAGCATGACCCGTCAGTGTTTGTTTTTGCCTCCAGGTGGCGACATTGCAGGCTCAGTGGACAGTGCAGTGGCCGTGGCAGAGCCCCTCAGTCCTGTCGATGTCCCCTCACCCGTCCCCAGCATTGTTAGGCTCTCCACTGGAAGCTTTGATGGTGGCAGGGAAACCAGTAAGTCAGCTTTTGTGAACTATTTCAACCTTTGAAGCCATAAAGTGATTTTAATTATCGCAATTTTAAATTGTTTGCAACCCTGTAGAGCCCGGCAAGCTGTTCCGGAGTCTCAGTAAGACGGACAGCGTGTCGCTGCCGGATCCTGACGCCTCGCTGGCAGCCGGGGACGCCCCGCCGCCGTCCCAGCATCAGCGACAAAAAGCCTTCTCGGAGCGCAGCTGCAGCTTCAGCGTCGAAACCCGCGCTGGGATGCTCCTGGAGCAAGGCGTGGACCACATGGCCAGCCAGATGGGCGCGGACGCCCGCATCCTGGCCGCAGTGCTCTCGGGGACTCAGAGTCCGCCGCCGTACAACAAGTCTAAAGGGCTTTTCGAAGACCTGGAGGAAGAGCCAGGGGAGGATAAAATCCCTTCAAAGGAGGAGGCCAAAGGAGACGTTAAAGATGAGGAGACAAAGGTGAAGGTTACCGAGGTCAAGAAGGGGAAAAGAGAGAGGAAGCAGACAGAGTCAAACGAGGAGGAGTCTGGTGCGCGAGCGGCCACGCTGGAGAGGGCCGACGTGGAGGCGGGGGCCGACCCGCTCTCCCTCATGGTGTCGGCGAATGAGGAATCGGCGTCCGTTAGCAGCCAGGATCCCCCGCGCTCCGTGCCTACCGTTGTGTCCCGCAACCTGGCCGAGGAAATCGAAATGTACATGAGTCTGAGGAGCCCACTGGGGTCGAAGTCCTCCAGCATGGAGCTGCAGCAGGGCCAGGGGGACGCCTCCGACGGGAACCAGCCCGAGAAGCCTCTGGAGCGGAGGGCCAGCCTCCCCGTCCCTCCGGTCAAAAGCGCCGGCAGCTCGCCGGCCGACACGCCCAAACGCAGCCCGAAGACCGTCACTCGCTCCAAGACTTTCGCCGTGAAGACGAAAACGTCTGCGAGCGCTACGGCGAGCCCCGCCCCCAAGTCCTCCTCGCTCACGGCGCTGGTTAAGTCCTCGCAGACCGGATCGCTGGGATCCGTCATCAACACCTTTTCGGGCATCAAAATGGACTCTTTGCTGTCGGGAGCCAAAATCGATGTGCTGAAGTCGAGCATGAAGCACGCGGCGAATGTGGGCAGTAAAATGTGGGGGGCCATGGCGTCAGCCTTTACTTACTCAGACGACGAGGTGAGTCCCGGAAAACAATCTTCTTCTTTGCTATTTAATTTGGATTGGGAGCCACTGAATACTAGCTGCACTAATCTTGCTATTTCTTTTAAAAAATAAGATGTTAAAAATGGTTTAAAATACAAACTCCATACTCATTTCTTTTGGTTTTGATAGTTTCATTGTGACGCTTCCTTCACATGTAGCGAGTAAATCATCTGACCATTCACAGCAAGAAAGTCTAAACCTGAGAATAGATTTAACGCTGTTTTATCACAGTTGTTGTCAAAGAACAACTAGATATTAGACAAAATTGCAATCCATCAAATGTATTTCTTCTCCCAACTGCAACATAAAAAAGTGTCTTAATTTTGACTTTTGGCGGCAGGATGAGCAGCCTCAGGGCGCCGGCGGTTTCCCAGGCGGTCTGGATGAGCACATGTTGTCTTCACATGATTTGGACGAGAGTCCCGAGAAGAGAACCGTCTCCGGTCTGGTCGCCAACGGCCTGAACCAGAGCAGCACCAGCCTGGGCAGCAGCAGCGGCAGCAGCGACACGGGCCGAGGGACGCAGCAGACGCGTGAGCACGGCTCCGTAGAAACGATAGCAAAATGCAGATCCGTTCGGTTCATTCGGAAGGTTTAAGTCGACGCCGTGTCTTTGTGGCTGCAGATGCAACTCCGGGGCGCGCGGGCCGGGGCCCCGACTCCGAGCAAGGCTCCTCCCACCACGCCTCCTCCTCCAGCATCTACCAGAACTGCGCTCTGGAGGTCCGGCCTCCACAGAAACGCACCCGTCTCTTTAAGAACGCTTCGTCCTCTGGAGTAACGACTAAAATGTTTCCGCCATCAGGTGCTGATGTCCAGCTGCTCCCAGTGCCGCTCCTGCGAGGCTCTGGTGTACGACGAGGAGATCATGGCAGGCTGGACGGCGGACGACTCCAACCTGAACACCAGCTGTCCGTTCTGCCGGACGGCCTTCCTCCCGCTGCTGCACGTGGAGTTTCACGACCTCCGCATGACCCCCGAGTACGACCCCCGACCCACCGCATGACACCGCTTGAACGTAGAGCCAAAGGTTGAACTTTTCACTTTTCTTCTTTCAGTTTTTATATGAATCCGAGTGCATCCGGAGAAAGCATTCACAGCAGCAGCACTCAGCCCACCGCCAGCAGCTTGGCCGACATAAAGACTCCCGACCTCATCACTTTCTCAGAGGAGGAGACGAAGGAGACGCCGGACAATCGTCCTGCAGTTCATAAGAGGTACGGCGAAACGTGAAGGTCGCCCATGAAGCTGTGGGTGTTAAACCTGGAGATGTTAACATATTGTGGGAATGGGATTTTAGTGCGGAAACTGGACCATGTCATGTCCATCTGTCCTTTGTCGGTCAATCCAACCCTCAACTTATTCATCCGTTCTTCACTTTGTCCATCCAGCCTTCATTTTATGTCTGTACATCTCTCCTTATATTTACCCATCCACCCTCCATTTATTCATCCATCCATCT
>NW_015112742.1:224197-265573 GCF_001443285.1 Poecilia latipinna
CATCCATCTTGTGTTTTTTTGCACATAGACTTCAGGAGAAGCATCTGTAATTATGTAATTCAAAACTAGAAGAACTTTGTGGAAGACGGCTGCCGTTCCTCATAGCCCCCCTCCCCTGACTCCTCTTGTTCTTTGTGCCTTGTCCAGTCTGGTTCCAGAGCCGGTCCAGTCGGACCCCCTTGGCCTGCTGGTGCACCCGGCAGCAGGGAAGCAGGAGCGAAGCGGCGGAACGTCGCTGACGCGCAGCAACAGCGTCGGAGGTCCGCTGCAGAGCCTGGACTACACCCTGAGGCCCGGACACGGCGTCTCCACCACCAGCCTGCCCTGCAGCCTGCACGAAGTGTCGGTCAGTGATTATTAAGACACACAGCCGAAGGTCGCGTCTACACTGGAACCGATTGGTTGGATTCTTTGCGTTTGTCAGGATGGCATCGGCAAAAAGCGTCCAAATCCCAAGCCGGTGTCCGTCCCGTACCTGAGCCCTCTTGTCCTGCGCAAGGAGCTGGAGACCCTGTTGGAGAACGAAGGAGACCAGGTGCAAATAAAATCTCTCGGCATTTTTCACGCGTCGTCCATCGTGAAACGACGCTCGGTACTAAAACGGGATGTTCTCTGTCCAGGTCATCTACACCCACAAGTTCCTCAGTCAGCATCCGATTATTTTCTGGAACCTGGTATGGTACTTCCGCCGCCTGGACCTCCCGTCTCACCTGCCGGGCCTCATCCTGACCTCTGAACATTGCAACAACGGAGTCCAGGTTCAAAACAAGCTACTGCGAATTCACTCTCACAGTTTAACCACATTAAGCCTTGAAGTATTCAAAACCCTTTAACTTTGTCATATTTTAAAAGTTTAACACGTGTCAATGCAAAGCTAAGTAGAAGTGACTTACCCTGGATTTTACTGAGGGTTATGAGAGTGAGAAAAATCCCTAAAAAATAATGTTTGTGGTTTAAATAATAACATAAAGAGTAACAAGCTGTAGTGTTTATGTAACAAGCTTGTTGTTTCTGCAGCTCCCCCTGACGTCTCTGTCTCAGGACAGTAAGCACGTCTTCGTCCAGCTGCTGTGGGACAACATTAACCTGCACCAGGAACCCGAGGAAGCGCTCTACCGCCTCTGGAGGACCTTCTGTGAGTGCATGCAGATATTTACAGCTTCCACTAGAGGGCACCAAAACACAACCACTTACTAATGCCTCCTTGAACAGGTTAGGGTAGGTCTATGGGCTATACAAAATCATTCTTAGACGGTGAGATTTTTATGAGCTGTTTTAGGGCCTCCTGTCACTTTAAATCCAAATAAGCTGCTGCAGGCCACACCCCCCAACTCGACGTTTACACTCGCACATGAAAATGGCTGCAAATAGACGTGCAGTTGTACAACCGTACATCTTTGCAAAGCGTTAGTCGAGCCTCCCGCACAATCAGCAAGAATGCAGCAAGTGGTTTCTTAATGGTAAGTCAACAACAAATCACTTGTCTTTTCCAGCAGTCAGTGAACAGCACGTGCAGCAGTAAACCTAGCTGACCAAACGTGCTGGAGCTACGCTTGGGTTGCTAGGTGATGGTGCTGTCCCATCGCATTTAAGACCCAAACGGAAGGCAAAGACGAGCAAAATGTGACTTTTGCATTTTAGGTCCCATCTAAATTCACACCGTCAAGGAAATTCTAACTGGGTATTGGCACCAATATGAAGACCTTTCAGAGACAAATAAAAAAAAAAAACAACTATTTCACCTTTAATTTCCTGCATGATCAGAAGAGGTCAGAGCTGAGTCTGTTTCCTGTTTGTTGCTCCTAGTGGAGAAAAAGGGGACGTTAGCGCCAACAGATCACCAGGAGATCCGGACCCTCCTCAACACCGTCGTTAGAAACATCCAGACCAACGACGTCTACGGTCCCATCAACCTGCTCCTGCGGGAGATCAAACGCCGTCCAGACGGCGTCAAACGGCAGAGGTCAGCCTCGTCGCTTTTCTGTTTTAAGGCTTGTTTGTGTCCTGATGCGTTAACTTTCTCCTCTGAATGTCTCTCAGGAGCATTTATAGAGAAATTCTGTTTCTCTCACTGGTGGCTTTGGGACGCGAGAACATTGACATAGGTGAGTGACGCCTACGGACTAATGAGTTTTACTTTCTGTTAACTGAATCATATCAGATGTAGCTTTTAACTGACATTGAAAGCCTTTCTTTAGAAAAACCCAACTTTTGATTTGAGTATATTTAATAAGGGGGGAAAAAATGATGGTATGATTTATTTAATAATGACCAAAAACACAGTACATGCCAATAGTCTAATAATTTTGCCATTTTGAATGTAATAACATTGAAGCTTTTCAGTAATGTACCAAAATGTTTTCGCTAATTACATTGACATAATACTTTTTATATAAATAATT
Organism: Poecilia latipinna; assembly: GCF_001443285.1. Classification (NCBI taxonomy): domain Eukaryota; kingdom Metazoa; phylum Chordata; class Actinopteri; order Cyprinodontiformes; family Poeciliidae; genus Poecilia; species Poecilia latipinna. The sequence continues at coordinate 226,600 of NW_015112742.1, forward strand.
ACATTCCTGGTTGATCAACAGGGAGCATGTAGGTCACATGACCATTGTTGCAGTGATTCATTAAAAAAAATGATGAATACCTTTCATTTCAAATAATTTGATAGCATTTTTTTCTCCCCGTTCCAAAAAAATAAAATAAAATGTACATGACTCAAAGGTGGGGTCTTTTGAAGAAACTTCTCTGATTTTGCTGCTTTGCCTCCTGCAGAGGCCTTCGACAGGGAGTACCGGCAGGCCTACGACCAGCTGAGCCCGGAGCAGCTCAAGTCTCTGCACCGCATGGACCGCCCGCCCAGCGCCAGCGTCCAGTCGTGTCTGAAATGTTTTGGCGCCCCCTTCATCTGAACGACGGTTGCATCTCACTGGTCATCTGTGGCAGAGGGGAACAGTGAACTTTTTAAGCCTCTCCCTTTGCTGAACATGGTACTTTAAAGCTGCTTTTTTGTTTTGTTTTGTTTTGTTTTGTTTTGTTTTCTTTGTTTTCAAGCCGTTGCTTTCGGGTTGGAAATGTTTTTTGTTTGTTTTTTTTGCCTCCCGGGACGACGTGAGCCGCTCTTCTTTACACGTGGCGTTCAGAAATACTCGTTACCCAACAGAATGTTTTGTCTGCCCGCGCCGCAGTCACTTCCTCTGTCCTGTAAGTTCCCCCAGATCAGGTCAGACGAGACGGATACGTCCCAGAGTGCAGAACCAGACTGTTCTGTATTTGCACTTTCTAAAAGCAGACAATAACACATACTGAGCTTCACCACCTGTATGTACATATTTCTCATTCAAGTGAGAAATCTGAAACCAGAGTTGCCTTTTTTTGTTGTTGTTGTTGTTGTTGTTTTTGTTCCTTCCAAGTCTTAATGAATCCTGGAGACGTTGAAGTGTAAATATACAAGCTCGTGTTTGTTTCGGTGACCGAGGCTGCGGACAATCACTAAGTGTCAATCACTAAAACGGATTCACAACATTCCAGATCGCCCTGCAGCCGGGAGCTCGTCTTTCACCAGTACCGATCTCCGCAACAACACCCGACTCCTGAACGCAGGAGTGCCACACTACTGATCCCCAAGCAACACAGCCATGCTAACGCAAGCTAAGCTAAACAGCAGCTCGGTTTGCTTTTAATATCTGCCTCTTTTTTTTTCAACAGGAACTTGCTGCACTAGTTGCTCTAACGGGCCTTATTGTGGTAGAGCTGATATGTAGTTGGGCCATTCTCTTTTTCCTGCATCAAATAAAGCCGTCACGTCTTTCTAAAGTAAAAAAATGTAATGAATCTCAAAAGTTTTCACACTCTTTGTACTTTTTACATTTGCATAAAGTAGTCCATAATTGAGAAGTGGAAGGAAAATGGTGCATGGGTTTTCAAAATTTTTTTTTTTTTTTTTTTTTTTTTTTTAATGAAACTCTGTAAATTGCTGCGTTAGTATTCAATTACAGCTGTGCATCCTTTTTCTTCTACTTAACATATATGCGCGCCTTTCTGCTGGTCTATCACGCCACATTTAAATGAAGTAGTTTGAAGTTTGGCGCCGTGATGAGACGAATCCTCCCGCCAGGCGCTCTTATCACACACAGACTGGACGTCATTTTAGTCGGCCCGGTCCCCTTTCTGAAAGTAGCTGCGGAGACCAGAACTTGTTGATTACTGCTGACGCTCTGCCAGGAGTCTCTGAGGCGACATTCCACTGAATGCTGAAGCATGAGGTAAATCAGATTAGTGCTGTGATGACCTGTTGGGAAACGGGGCCTTAGATTGAACTATTTTTAGATCCGAGTTGGGAGCTTGACCTGTACAGAAGAAATCGTGTAAAATATTCCATTTGCACTGCATTAGAGTGAGATCTGAACTTAACCCATTGTGACGATAAGATTAAGCCACATCGTAGAGCAAACAAAAAAAAAAAAAAAAAATTCTCAATTATTTATTTTTGTATTATTCACATTTGGATTGCAGACGGATTGGTAATGTATAATTTTTATAACCAACAGCATCCTGTTCCCTTTAAATGTATCTTTAAGGGGTTCCATCCTGTACTGACTATGTAAATTAGTTTTTCTTGGTTGTACAGAGAAGACTTTTTTTTTTTTTTTTAATAACAAATGAAAGTGATCTCTTACCATCCTGTGGAAATAAAATGAATGTCTGTCTTTAAAAGCGCTGCAATAAATGAATTTGTGAACTGATTGGAAACAAAGTCGTGTTTTGGTCAATTCTATGGTTCCTACTTTTTTTTATTTATGTAATCTTTATTTTTCACACATACATTTCCTGCAAATTTTTCAACAAATATTATATATTTTTGCTGTTGATTAAAAGATCCCAAAGCGATTCATCTATGCATCAGTCTTTCCATCCTTCCCTCTTTAATTTATCCCTCCATCTGTCCAATATTTTTGTTTGAAAACATTTAGCGCATGTGGCTTTCCATAAATTATTTCTTACAGATTAATTAGGAAGCGCTAATTTGCTAGACTGTTTTGTAAACTTTCAGTTGAGCAAAGTTTATCATCTGTGTTGCAGCTTTGGTTATGGACAGGAAAAAAAAGAAAAACTTTTCATGTCAACTTTTATATTCATGCTCTTATTTTGAAGTGACTACAGACTCCAGCAGTTCCGTTTCCACTCATCCCGTTTTCTTTTCTCTGTAGCTGGATTGAAAACAAATCTCCAGTCCTCAAAGTCCAGTGTTCTGCTAATTTTCAATACACCAGGTTGAAATGGTCCAACTATCTCCACAGCATGTTAAAGTTTTCCAAAGGTTCTTCTAATGAACCATGGAAAGGGTTAAAACATAAACACTTCAGTAAGCGGAAGAACATAAGACAAAATCTCATGACTAGACGGGCAACGGAGGTCATTTATGTCTAAACAAAGCCAACTTAAATTCTGTTAAAAAAAAATCATTTTTTAAAAATGTCACATTTTATTTACTTTTTGAATATTTTGAGTTCTCTTTAAGAACTTTAACTGAGAAATCACACAAAGGTAGCTGCAGCTGTCACCCTGCAGCTACAGCACAAAGAGAAACCTCGACTTTGAAGACGTCTGCACAGCAGCAAACAACCGTTAGCAGAAATTCCACAGCCCTCTCATTGCCTCAGTCTGAGGTATTTGAGAAAAACAGGGAAAAAGGTCCAATTTCACAACTCCTGTTGCATTTCTCTCAAGAGACCAGCAAAAATGCATAAATCGATTTGCCCCATAAATGCCTTAATACAGAAGAATGGTGCTAAATTATTTTCTCAGAGCCCCCCCCTCCCTAACTTTTTTTTTTTTTTTTTTTTTTTTGCAACATCTGGAAAACCACGTTGTGTGTTGCGCCAACAGCGAAGCCTCCTGATGCACTTTGTGTGGGGTTGCTTCTCATCCAAGAGAGTTGGCTTGCTCACAACCCCTGCCAGAGAGCACGGCGTTGTCTGGAGGATCCAGATGTGTTCCAAGAAGGAGTTCTTCCAACAATCAAAGCTCAGATTGGGAATAATCTGTGTATTTTCCTGCAGGATTCAGATTTAATAAGAGAGGAATGGATTACCATTATATGAGATTTAGACTATAGTTAATATGAAATATGCCAAAGCAAATTGTAGAAATTACGAAAAAAAAAACAAACAAACAAAAAAAAACGTTAGTATAGGGTACTAACGTTTTTTTAACGTACTAACGTTTTTTTTAACGATTTCTTCTCCAATCGCATTTTCTGCATAAGTATACTTATGCAGAAAATGCGATTTCTTCTCCAACATACCATATAAACATTAAATAAACTGCACAACATTTGTGTCACTGAAATTTCTGAGGAGCTGACATAATATTTTTGAACCTGGATGTCAAATGAATGCTATGTCTAAAAATAAGCAGCAGAAAACAAAACATACAGGAGTTTTGCATAGAACAACGAAACATGGTGATAGTATTCCTATTCCCCCCCCCCCCAGCCACAGGTTCTTATTGCATCAAATTATTCACGCCACCTAAATATTAAAATCTGTCGGTACAAAAAATAAGCAAATTTGTGTTGATAGTCTTTTGCATACATAAAAAAGAATTAACTCCTGTAATTATTTGAAAATAATTAAATGAGTAGTGATTAAAAAAACCTAAGTAAGATTTTCAGCGCCGTTTTGTTTTTTAGGTTAAGCGTTGTTATAGTTGCTAGGCAACAGGACTTGAGGTGAGGTGACTTCCGGTTTTCGTGGTTGAAGAAGGATGCGGCGAATCGGCTCTTGAAATTGGACACACCCCTTAATTAAATCAACTGGAGTAACAGGTGTGTATTCCTGGCGTTGGCTTCGGGTGTTTCTTCTTCTTCTTCTTCTTCTTCTTCTTCTTTTTTAACTCTAAGAGGAAACGGAGACAAAATGTCACAACGACGGGCGAAAATTGAAGCAAATACTGAGAACAAGCACCAGTTGAGTCGGGAAATGCGACGAAATAAACATGGACTTTTTATCCAACAGATTGAGAAAGAAGGTAGATGGCAAAAAAAAAAAAAAAGGTGTTAAACACCAAGCTGGAACATCACTTTTAATTAATTTTTTTTTTTTTTTTATTCCTTTTTAGCACAGGACCGCATGAGGCACTTGGAGTCCAAACTGGACAGTCTGCTGGCAACAGTTGACAAAGTGTTTAAAGTGGAGCTGATGAAAATGCCTCCTTCTCTTCAAAATACTCTCGTAGGGGATCTGATCAGCCGTAAGTCTTTCAGTTATGTTTTCCACTTGATCTTATTAAAAAAATATACTTGAAATTGATGTAGCTGAACAGTCCTGTTAAAATTCCTGCAATTCTCCAAACTTAAAAGACAAGGACTTTATTTTGATTGTTTTTTGGTAGCAAAAAAATACATGCAAATTGCTGTTTTATGGGGTTTTTTCCCTCCAATTTTTGTCTTCTGTGATAGAGGAGGACCCTTCAGCCAGTGAGGTGTCTATAGCCATTCAGGTGAGTCTTTCTTCCCTCTATGCTTCATGGAAAAAGACTTATTAAATAAATAAATCCCCCCCTTTTTTTTCTTCTTTGCAGAATGAATCCCGTGAAATGGCTCATCCCCTCAAGCGAGTCCCCAGGGGACCACGTAATTCCTTGTTCTCTTCATGCATCTGATATTCCACTAGCTGCTGTATTTTGCCTGGCATTTTATGATTTTTGCGCTTTTCATTTTCAAAGTAAAATCAACCGATTCTCCGCCAGTGTTGTCCACCCCAGTCCAGAGGTCTTCTGCCAGGAATCCAAAGGTGACACGTGAATCGTTTGATGTAAAACAATGATTCAAAATGGGATTTTCATTCTTTTTCACTGCTGTTTTTTGTTTTTTAGGGTGGGAAAACAACGGGCATAAAAAGAAATAGAACTATAGCTACCAGCAACAGCGCTGGAAACCTCAGGTAAGACCTGAACGTCTGTGAGGTTGTTGAAACCAGATTGAGACCAAAGGTCAAGGAGTTGCATGTGCTTCTTTTTCCTACAGGGCTTCTCTTGCGACGGTCAAACGAACCCAGAGCCATCTGGCGAGTCGCAAAACTGCCGATCAGCCAGAACAGAAACAGAAAACGCCTAAACTCAGGTCTGTCCTTATTGTCTATACCGCAGGAAAAGTAATCTACCACTGATGAGCCACCGCTTTATTGGGTTCTCCTGGTGACGGTGCTGCATGGTTAATAAGTTATGGGTCTGTAAGACAGAGAAGCCCAAGATGTGAATGTTTTTACAACCAAATAACGGTCAGAATGAGATTATTGGGAACTTGAGGATTATTTATCCATACAGGTCGGTTCTGTCTGCTGGTGAGCTGTCCGGTTCAGTGGCAGGGTCTGCAGCCTACATCACCGTGACGACAGCGCAGGGACAGGTAAAAGTGCATGCTTGTTACTTGCAGCTGTAGACCAGTGTTTCTCAATCCTGGGACTCGCCTACTTCATGTTTTCTGTGTTTCTCTGACTTCACACACTTGGATAAATGGGTGATTAATGGGCCCCTTTGTGGAGGAGATGATGCAATCATTTGCCTCAGATATACTGGAGCAGGGAGATATCTAGGACAGTGGGCCCTTGAAGATAAGGGTTGGAAAACAATGCTGTAGAGCACATGCGTCAAACTCAAGGCCCAGGGGCCAAATCTGGCCCACCATAAGTTTTTTTATGTGGCCCTTTAGACTCTTAAACAGACACAAATAGTCTTCAGTTGTGCACCTAAATTATTTTATCAAATTAAAGCAGCCTTTATCTGTATTCTGCCAAATTAAATTGACATGAGAGGAAGTTATTTAACTTTAAGAACTCGTCGAATGCAGAGACGCTTATTTATTCATATTTTAACAGCTTAAGAGGTAGTTTTATCAATAAATTTTGCCCTTTGAGTATGTTCATGATCTTTATGTGGTCAGAAATAAAAGAGTTTGACACTCCTGCTGTAGAGGAAGAAATATGTGTAACTTAACATCTTGTTGCACCTGAATCCAGGCTACTTGTTGCTTTGAGTCTTTCTATTAATGGAAGGATCGATAAAACTTGAGTGAAACAAATCAGAACTAATGTAGCAGAGCTACTTCAACATGCCGATTTCGGTATAAACTGAGGGACATGAAGCTCCAAAGTAGTTTTGGTTTTTAAAATGTTTAAATTTATTTTTAACCTGCATATTGTCAGAGGTTTAATGCCGTTTCAGATTATAGTTTAAAATGCTTTTCTTTTGAAATTTGAATTTAAATAATATTTTTTTTAACATGTAAAGTTTTTCCTTCTTTCTAGATGTTGATGTTTTCTGAAGAGACAAAGGAGAAAATCAACTTGGAGTTGCTCGATGATGTGGCTTGGTGCCAGATTCAGAAGCTTACGGTGAGCTCTTTATGATTTACAGCATTTCCACATTGAGTGAATTGAAACCTTGTGCAATAGTAGTAATCATTCATTCTTCCTGGATTTGGGAATTTCAGAGTCTGATGGAGTATTTAGCACAGCACAGTCACATTCAGTGATATTTGACCTGGACCAGCCTGCTGGGCTTGACTTTTTTTTTTTTTTTAATCTGCCGTCTGCACAGTCGACTATAATGTGTAATATTAAGAAATATAAATGTCATAGTTTGCTTTTTTATCTAATAAAGTTTACTGGTGATACCGTACGATTGTGAAATCTTTCTTTCTCCTAAATGTCCTGCAAGGTCTTTTAAAAACGGACAGCTAGTAATTATGAAAATCTTTGTTTTCAAATGGGCTGACTGGGGACATTGTGGGCAGAAATGGGCTGCATAAAAGCTGTGCTGCATTTTTGAACGTGAAATGAACTAAATGTCAGATTTTTTTTTTCTGTATATTTGTGTAATAATGCAAGGTAGTGGTAATGTCATGCTGCAGGGATGGTCAGCTGCATCTAAACCTGCAGGCTCTCTTGTATCGATGAAATCTGAGTGACGTCCCCTTATAAGTGACGTAATACAACTTATTGGTCAGATATACGACTATTTGTTTAAATGTTCAGTTTCACTGGCATAGGATTAAAAGTTTTAAAATGACGAGTGGAAAATCAGAAGTTTATAGTTCCAGTTTATTTTCTGAAGGCTTAAACAGATTAGCATTAGTCAAGTTAAATCCAAAGGCTTGGAAAATAAAGACATTTATGCGAGGGGGAAAAAAAGATCACAGGGAAACTTTTGCAATAAAAAAGCAATAGTGTAGTTTGCTTAACCTCTGTACTCAGACGTCAAGCATTTAGCGCTAATTAAGGACTTTGTAGTGAAATGACTTCAGCTGTCTGAATCTGGAGTGAACTGTTGTTGGGAATGAAGTGACTCCACCTCCACAGGCTCCTCAGTTTGCGGCTCAGTGAACGGGGAGTTTTTGTTCTCTGGTTGTTCGCTGCCGGCTGCGGACGACTCGTTGTGGATGCTCATCCTCGGGTAGAAAGGACCGACCAGCCAGTTGAGCGGCGTGTTGTTGACCAGGTAATCCATGACGTTGTCCAGGGACTCCTTCATCTTGCCCAGCTGGACCCTGGTGCTGGTTAGCACGCTGTCCGGCAGCTCTCCCAGCACCTTGGCTCGGCTGAAACCGTTGTACATCTGTGCTGTCGAATGGCTGAGGGACAGCGCCTCCTGCTGGATGTGGTTGGGGAGTCCCTTCAGGCCAGAGACCAGAACGAGGCAGGTGGTCTGCAGCTGCTGGGTGAGGGAACGAGCGAGGGCCAAGGTCCGAGACTCGATCACCTGCAGCGAGAACATGATTTAAAATAAACATTTTTGGTTTGGTCTTTTATCAGTTTTATAATAACTGCCTTGAAGTAAAACCTACAACACATATTTGGAAAATGTATAACTAGCATATGAGAACCAGTCATTAACCTGGTATGAAGAAAAAACTGCTTCAGCAGCAGAAGCAGTTAACATCTGAGGCAGAAATGTGTTTTAGCCCTAAAATAATTTTAACTGCAAAAATCCATTCTTTTTACTTTTCTTTGAATCTCACTAAATGTTATTTTCCCAGTTAGATCATGTTACTCCAATAAAAGAGTAATTTATATTTTCACATGTCTTTACGAGGGTGTGGCAATAAATTTTAGTGGCTTTAATTAAACGTAAGCCTTTCCCATCATGCTAGATTTAAAGGCTCTGAGCGAGTTGGCTCTGCCTCCTGTTCTGGACCTAAATCCTCCTGGAACGACTAGTAAACCCTCATGATGCAACCAAAGCTCCTGCGCAGCATAATAAGTGGTTTCATGTAAGACGCGGCCAGGACGCTGAGAGTTTCATTAATTATCCGTAAAGCTTTTACATGAAGTCCTAATGTGGTGAGAAGCCAAGCAGGATAAATGTGTTCTTCCTCAAGGCTCCAACTGTTAGCCACCTGGCTGGATTTGGTTAATCTGAGAGAAATTTGTTCAAATCAACACGGGGATCCTAATTGGTTGGCTTCCTGTGTGAATTACCTCCGCATGGTGACCATTCTCCTTGGTCGGACTGCCGGATTTCCTCGGGACCAATGCGTTCAGCTTGTCGTTCACCATCTGGTTAGCATTGTTGATGTTCTTTCTGCCGTATTCCATCTAGAGAGAGGAAAGATTTAATCTTAGAATCGGGATTTTTTTCACACTTTACGGGAATAATTTACATCGATTCTCGTAGCATTAAGTGTTAAAGTCTCACCAGGTCAACAGTGGAGTTGAGCTCGGAGATGAACCCCATGCTGCGCTCCTTGCCCTCCTGTATCCTGGCCACGGCCCTGGTGTACGCTCTCTTCCTCAGCTTGGTGGACAGGCAGCCCAGGCGGACGTAGTAACTCTCTTTATTTTCCAAGCCTTTCGCGGCTTTAGCCTCCAGCTCTGTCACGAGGCGAGGGGAAACAAAAACACACTATATTTAGGTGCCACAAGCCACTGCATATGCAACGTTTTTAGCCATGAAAGTAATAAATGAGTATTAGGAAGCCTGAGCTGTACCAGAGTGTCACTCTGAACAACTCCTCATTGTGTTGCTGGTGGAGGGAAAAAGCAGCTAATGCACATTAGCATTTATCTGATAAGCCTGGTTTTCTGGGAACCAAATTCAGGCCCATGATGCAGCTTTATGTAACTGCTAGATATTTTTTTTTTAGTTGTTTACAATGTTGGAACTGTATTGCTCATGGTGGCAGCATGCTACTTCAGCATGCTACTCTGTTACATTAGCTCTGATTTGCTTGTTCTTTTTATAGACTTTAGAACTTTTTTTTTTTTTTTTTGGTTGAGGCGTCACATGTTTGGACATTTATTCACTCTGGGTTTGGATCCTGTGCAGCTGGAAGGATTTTTGGTCTCTGTTTTTTTTTTTTTTTACTTTTGAACAGTTATGATGCGTAACTATGGCAACAAGGCATTTTTTTTGACAGTATAACAAATGGGAGCATCTGATTTACATCTCAAGCACACATTGCAATTTTCTTTCCCCTTCATAACTACTTGACATGCTGGCCCATCACATAAAATCCCAATAAGATGGAGGCTTTTGGTTGCAACGTGACAAAACATAAATCAATAAAGGTGTCTGGATGTTGTTTTCCAAGCATTTACCCAATAACTTCCACTCACCAAGCTCCTCCTCTGACAGAGGCAGATACTGCTCCACCAGGCTCTCGGACGTAGTGAGGGCCGTGTCCACTCCGCTGCTGACCAGCCGCACCACTCTGCTATCCAGCACTGTGCTCACACTCCCGCTGACGGCAGCCTTGGTCCTCTCCATCCCGTCCTGGACCGCGCCCCGGGTCTTTTCCACCACGGTGCTCAGTGTGTCAGAGACGGTGCCCTTGGCTCCAGACACGTTTCCCGTCATAACATCCTTAGCGGTGGTTACGACATCCTTGGCGCTGGAAACAATCTGGGGGAAAAGGAGAGAGAGGGGAATTTTTTTAAATGATTGAAGCCAAAAGTGGAAGGTCGTGGAAGAAAAGGCATGGGTCAACATGATCAATGCTTTTTTTTTGGGGAGATTAGCTCACATCAGTGTTGTGCAACTGGGCTTGTTGCCATACCTGGTCAGAGGGCTGGTGGAGGATTGGCAGAGTTTTCTCAATCTTGTCCAAACCTTTGCAGGCCAGGTCATTGGCAATGGCAACTGTAGATGGAGCAAAAGAGAAAATTTATCGTGAGACTTTCTGAAGCAAAAAACGTCGAGATAACCTGAGCATCCCTTAAACTTTTTCACACTTTCTACTTTATAACCAGAGATTTGAATGTGTTTTAGTGGGATTCTACTATAGACCAACACAAATCAGTGCATAATGGAAGCAAAAAGTTACATAGCTTCCATTGTATTTTAGTCCAGTTTACTTTGATATGCCAAAATAAAACCCAGTGCAACTACTTATCTAAATAGTTAACACATCCAAAACCCAAAAGGTTTGATGGGGAGAATAAATAACACTGCACCAATCCCCAATAATGCTAAACATGGTTGTGGCTGCATCATGCTGCGGGGATGCTTTATTTCTTCTGTTGTGAAAAAGAAAAATGGGTGCAACTAAGTCCTGTCCAATCCTGGAAAAACACTTGAATCTTTATCACTTTATCTTGTTTCATCAAAACAAAATCCAAATTGAATATGAAATCTGAAGAATTCTAGAGTTGTGAATACTTATGTAACCTCTTAATGAGGTGAAAGATCAACTGGATTAAGAGTCAGGAGTCTGGGCTAACCATCCTGTTTCAAATTCCAGCGACGTGACTCAGCAGAACAGCACATAATGACCCTCAAGGTTTCATTATGCGTTACTTGTCCTCTAATCTGTCTTACTCTGAGGCTCCAGCTTGCCGATGATGGGGGAGGCCGTGGTGAGGGCCACAGAGGTGATGGTGCGGACCCCTTGCTCCGCAGCCTCGCACACACTCCTGATATAAGGGTGGTTGTCCTTGGTGTTTGAGTACACACTGAACACCAGGCTGTAGGTGGAGCTCACCAGAGGGAGGCTGGTTACCCTCTCCACCACACTCTGTGAGCAAATGCAGAGAAACACAATTTAAATTAATTTCTTAACACTGAATGAGTGAGATTTTTAGTGTGCAATACATGAGGATGTTTCTTTTCACAATGTTTGAGATACAGAGTGAATGTCGATGCGCTGTTTTGCACCAATCTCTGCTGGTACCACTGCTGCAGACCAAAAAGCCTTGTGTTCATTTTATGCCAACCTGAAGTATTAATTACCCTGTGTTGGAAGGGTAATTAATCACGACAGTCTTTACCAAACTCACCTGATTTGGCATAACTTCAGCTGCTGCCATTTCTGCTCTCAGAAATCTGCAAAAACACATATTTAGACTTTAACAACTTTTCTTCTGAAGAAATGCAAACAAAGCAAAGACCATTATAGGAATAAGCAGTTACTTCCGTAGTACAGCGTTTATTAACCGTAATTCCGGTATCTGTTTAAATACCACAGCTGAAAACGGGTTGTTTCTCAATAAAGCGTTAAAAAAAACTAACAAAAAAAACCTTACCGAATAAAGGCGACAGATAACTCACAAATGTCACTTTCTTCACCGGATGACCTGAACGAACCAACAGCTGCTGTATTTATTCGCTCTGGGAGAAAAAAAAAAAAAAAATATCGCGAGATGAGGCATGGCGCTGTGACGCAATGATTCTAGAACAAAGGTGACTTAGAGAAGGTGGAAGTTCAGAGTAATGGGGGATTTCTTCTGAGGCAACAATGGCGATTCAGCAGGTTGATTGCATGAACTTTCACCTGTCAGCTAACGAACAAAGCGGTGACAAGTGAAATATTTTAACATAAAAAATGTGAATTGTCAACCATGACGGCGGGTGTTATCCATTTAGAAACTCGTTTTCTTTTATTAAATTTTTCCTTATTTGTGAAGTTGAAAATCAAAGTCACTGGTGTTACATTTTTACACACACCTGTTGAAATAGGTTTTAATGACTGGATACATTTTTAAAATATGATTTTAATCAAATTAATCTGTTATATGTAATAAATAAAACAGACAAATAAATAAAATACCTCAGTTTCTGATACTATCCATGGGCAAGCAGGTATACCACATTTCATCCATGGATGAAAATGTACAAATGTCTTAACATCTTTGTTTCACTTTGGAGGATTAATTCCTCTCTCCAGCAGTCATTGTGTGAGAAGTGGGGTCCACCCTGAATAAGTTCCCAGTCACAGATCACAGACCCTATTTAGTTGACCCACATATTGAAAATCTATCAAATATTTCTAATCTTCATCAAATAAAACATCTTACAACTACAATTATTACATTTATTGCTCCTAGACCTCTAATAGACCCAAACACTTGAACATTTTCTTTTTCAAAGCTGTGCATGGCTCATTCCCATCCTGAATGAGTTTTAATTGTAACAAATTTTATTCTGGGATTCTGTTACATAAGTAAAATTCTAGAAACTTCTCCTCTGGGGATTTTCTTCTCATGGTTTGAGCTCACAAGCTTCCTAATACCCCAGGTTTGAGACGAAAATCTCCAAATACAGAGCATTAAGACAGAATACTCTGTGAATAATAGTTTAGTGTTTTTCCTTATGACTAACAATAATAGTGTAAAGACTAGTGATCACGTTTATTGCTGGTTTGAATCATACAAATACAGCTAATAACCTAACTAAGCATGATGCATGTTTTTTTTTCTTCTTCACCAAAACACTTCTGAAAAGTGTGGTGTGCATTTGTATAATCAATCAATCAAATTGTATTTGTAGAGCACATTTCAGCAGCAAGGCATTTCAAAGTGCTTTACATCATAACAAACACAAAAACACAGAGTCATGCAACAAAAAAACAACAATCAAAACATTACATTAAGTGAAGAGCCATCATTACATTTGCAATTGATTACGTTTCAAATACAACTCTAAACAGGTGGCTTTTTAGTCAAGATTTTAAGGAAGTCAGTGTTTCAGCTGTTTTACAGTTTTCTGGAAGTTTGTTCCAAATTTGTGGTGCATAGAAGCTGAATGCTGCTTCTCCTCATTTGGTTCTGGTTCTGGGGATGCATAGCAGAACCAGAACCAGAAGACCTGAGGGGTCTGGAAGGTTGATACAACAACAGCAGATCTTTAATGTATTGTGGTGCTAAGGTGTTCACAAGAGGCTCTTTGGACCTTCAGAATAAAAGATGTTATTTTAGCCAGTTTTTCTGTCTGGTCAGGAAAGACAGTTTTAGTGGGGGAGATGATTCTGTTTGAACCACTCCACATATTTTTCTCCCCTTTGTCTTCTGTATACTTTTGGTCTTTGTGATGCTAATTGTCCACTAATGTTCTTTAGCAAACATCCGTGGCCTTCACAGAGCATCTACAGTCACAATGAGCTTAAATTACACACAGGTGGACTCTGTCTACTGAAAAGTTGTCCTCTTAAAGCAGCGATCTATATCAGATATAATTTAGCAGTATAATGTAACAAAAAGTGTCCACATCCCACAGTCAGGCAAAATGAGACACATTTATCATCCTGTTTGCCTCTCAGTAATCATCAGCAATGAGAGGGACAATGACTGCAAAGTTTATAACAGATGAGCTTTTTCTGTCCATGTGGCCCAGAAAGCTACGTGCCAGAATGACAGCAGATTAGCTGCTGCAATACAAACACATAAAAGCATGATTCATGCTCCAGTTCCAAGTCCGATCCCCATCTTTTATTACCCTTTGTAACATCCTGTACAGGAATAAAATCTCCTGGTTATTTTAAGGTTATAATCAGTCACTTAGAATGGAGGGATTTCAGTGGAGCTTACAGAGAAGTGTACAAATTGTGGCGCACGTTGCCTATTTTTTTTGACTCGTGTAATACACTTTAACATGGATTCCTGAACATATTAATGATGCAAGTAGTTTTGCTGAACACCGGTCAATCTCTTTTCTCTTTCTGGTGCATATTTCTGTTTCCATACACGTTAATAAAAGTCGAATCAATCATATGTGCAGAATCACCGTTGCTTTGCATTTGGAGGCCAAATGGCGAAACACATGTTCACATTTTAGCTTCTTCAGCTGGCAAACGCACTGGGACCATTGGGCTCAATTTATTAGCCTGTAAGTAGATCAAATCAAGCCCATATGAAGATGTTGGCTTCAGAAAGCCACGGCGAGTCTGTCAGGATGAAAAATTTCAAGTTGGTGCTGATTTGCCGCAGGATCTAAAGCAGAACTCCTGTCTCGTTAGCGAACACGTAGCGGGTTGTGACTCCACGTTGTACTGGACATTGATCGGATCGTGTTTTATGGCACACGTCATGTTCCCTTTTATGGCCCGGGCCAGCTTCAATGTGAATCAAAGAGCACTCGGTTGTGACTCATTCGCATGACGACGCGAGATCTCAAAAACTTCTGTTCAGCGGTCAGAGGTCTAATACTTTATTCTAGTTTTTTTTTTTTTACTTTCACTTTGACACTGAAGCAATAAAAACACCACAGATAAAATGATCTGCATTAGACTGGCAGCAGAGATATTGGACAACGTTAGTATTGTAAGTTTTCTGTTTCTATTTTTATGTGGTCACTTTGCTCTTCCCAAGTTTCTGTTTGCATTTTGGCAAAGCTTCTGTAACCCACATGTATATGTGTGATACTGTTAGTAGTATTTTATTTCTGTAGGATTTTGTTTTGTTATTTAATGTTCCCAGCAATTCAGTTTATATTTTCATTTTGAGTTTTCTTGTCATACCAGAAACCGCCAGCAGGTGGCTTGTGAGTTACACTCTGGTTTAGACAGCAGAAAATTATTAGAAGAAGAAGAAAACCGTAGCTGGCTGTAGCACGTTGTGCGAATTACTGCATGCTATAAGATAAATTCTTGATCAATTCCGGTAACGGTTAAGAGAAAAGAAGATCCGTTAAAACACATTTTTACTGTGATTTTCTCTGGTTGGTTTTTTTTAGAACCCCATTCAACTTTGAAGACTGTCCAGCTGCACAGCATCGCAGGCCTGGATTGGATTGCTGAGCTCCAGGTTTCAACCCAAGACCTGGGACTGCTGGATCCGCTGCCTACTTTGCACTGGATAAGATAAGATTTTGGATCCAAAGAAACACATGGCCATTTAACAAAGACTTGACTGACTGACTTAAATTACTGAACTAAAAAAAACAAAACTTCCAAAGGACGAACTGAACTATAAGGAATCTGAACCAAAAGAAAATACACTGCCTGATATAAAAAAGGTGGACACTTTATGTTGGAACAAAAAAAAAAAACTGTACAGTAACATTCTGTTTCAAGTTGTATTAAATAATCTGTTCATTCTTGATAATATGGTTGTTTGTACTTATTATCCTCCTTTTTGAACTTAGAAAGATAGACTAACTGTAACTTCAACATTGAAATCTAAGTTTCTCAACTTATCTATTCGTAAGTTACACTAGTCGGTTACACTTCAACCACACTTTACATGACCCCTGACCTTCACTGTTCTTGCACATGGATTTGTTCCTCTTTCTACTTGAAACTGGTGTTTTTGTCAAAGTGCATTAACGGATTAACTGTTGCAAATAAAAATCTTCAGTTCTGTGCTTGAAACCTGAAGATTAATTAATTTTTTTTTTATTTTTTATTTTTAGTATAACAGTGAATCCAAACATACGTCCACAGTCAGAAAAATGACTTAAACTGGGAAGATTTAATGTTTTGGATGACTGAGTCAAAAATCTGAGGTTTATCTTGAAAGAAACACCAATAGAAAAATTTAATTTTAAAGGTATTCCAACAAAAGTTTGCCACTAATGTAACCAGGATAAATTCTTCCTTTTATTTTTATCCTTCAAATATATTTGCTTGTCTTGCAGTTGAATTGTGTGGGGATAAAACTCAGACATTGAATTTATTCATTACGATTTAATTTTTTTTTCTATCACAAACTTAGCTTTGTGACGGGGCTGCATGGGACTTTTCAGGTTAAGAAGTTGGAAAACGGAAGAATTCTCACTGGAAAAACAAACGACAAATCAGACCCGGGTCTTTAAACATCTACTTCCAAACAAACTTTCTCGCACAATTTGTAAAAGTTGGTTTGCAATTGCACCATATTTCAGCTTTATAAAATGGGTGGATGTCTAGTATCTCCTAATCCTTGTTTGTACAACATTTTCATGCAGACTGAAGGCACAGTTCTCTGACTTTTCCACCTTGGGTAAATAAAAACCCCTCAGTGACATCATCTGGGGTAACTTGAGTTCACTGTCCCCACTCGACTTCCTTCAAATTGCCACAGTCCAAGCCAAAGAAAGACATTCATTTCGTCTCACTTCTCGTTTCACATCAGATTTACAAGGTGCAGATTCCTGCGGTAAACACTGGGACGTGCCAGAAAATGTGCTGCTTATTTGATCTCACAGTACATTTTGGCAATCGACAAGTGGCCCCCAGGAAAAACGTTTTTGATGAATTTAGCAATCAAATGAAGTAAAACGGGTAGTGTAAAGCTTAGTACTTCCAGATTTAATCCAGCAGATGGCGCCAATGTTGACGGTTTCTACGAACACCCACATACGTTGTTCATGTTTTAAACCTTTTGCAGATAAATGTTGGTTTTGCAGTGAGCTGTACTTTTTTATTTTTGTTACTGCCACCTATTAGAGGATAGTAATACTTTGTAGATTAATTTTAATACGAGCTGCACGGTGCTCTGCCTTGCCTCAGGAAGCCGCTGGGTTCAAATCCTGGCTCCGGGGTCTTTCTGCATGGAGTTTGCATGTTCTTCTTGCGCCTGCGTGGGTTATCTCTGGCTACTCCGCCTTCCTCTCGTAATCCAGAAACAATGAATTTTAGGTTTTTAGAGAACGACTGCCTCGATCTCTTCAGGTTTAAATCCGCAGAATCATATTTTGGCCATTGAGGACCATTGAACGATGAAAGGAAACTCAGTGGGACCTGTGTCTGTTTCCTGCGGGTTCTGCTGGTGTGCAGCTGGCATGGCGGGTACAGGAGAGTCTGTACCCCCAGGGACTGGAGATCTATCAGCTCCATTGTGCCCTCTGAGACAGGCAGGTGATGTGGGCGGCGAGCCAGCCCTCCTGGCTGGGTAACAGATACCTGTGGGCTACTGGGAAAGTGTCACACCTCAGGATCACACACAGCGAGAGACGCTGCTGGAAGACAGGGAGCAGACAGGAGGAGAGCGGCTGTCCTTTCAGGCTTTGAAGATCACAGGGGAATTGAGGCTGAGATCTGGCTTTAAACCTGAGAAGAAATATGACTCACTGATTGATGGTCAGCTCTAGGTTCAAATGTTACAACCTCACACACAACCTCTGCTGTGGATGTATTTTATCCACCCTTAAAGTGACATATATGCAGTAGAAGGTAACTATAAAGCAAATCTGATCTGGGGAAAACAATTGTGAACTAATGCTGTGATTGTAGAAGCAAGACTGTGTCAAACTGAGACGGGAAGAGGATTTAGGTGACTTTGAAAGTGGCACCAACTCTTTGGTTGACAGAGAATGATCAAAGAGAGGGGAAATATCCAACAAGCGATAGAAGTGTGGATGAAACTTAGAAGGCCTGGTTAGAGATGATGGATGTCGTCTATCTACGTCATCGTACAGAGACGGTACTATATGGACAAGTTGCTACCCTGATCGGCTGAGCCTTTGTTGACAAGCAGTTGAACAAGTGCACCAAACAAGAGAGCAGCTTAAAGTGAGAGTTGGCATTCATTGAGGATGCCCTTTGTCACAGACTTTGTTTGTGGACAGACTTTCAAGGCACAGGAAAGGTGTTGAGGGATCCGTTTTAGGATTGGGTCTCTGCTTTTTGCAGATGACATGGTCTTATTGGCTTCATCAGACCGGGATCTCCAGCTTCTGCTGATCTCCAACCAATCAGAAGGTTTTTGCGGGTCAGAACTTTCTAATTCGAAACCATGGTGTTGACAGGACAAAAGGGTGAAGTGCTTTCCCTGTGGTCCTGCCCCAAGTGAAGGAAATGTGGAAAAAAAAGGGTGATTTTTGCACAGTATTCTGTGGTGTTGCAACCTCTCCTTTTTATGTATGTATGCAGCTTGCTAAAATAAAAGTTCAAAAATGGTGAGTAAAGAAGAGAATTTCAACTGTATTTACACAATTTCAGCTCATGAAAACAGGCAGCCAGGATCTCTCGTTTTAGTCTATTTAAATAATTTTAAAATACGTTGTAAAGACTTCAGAAAAATCCATCAGGACTCAGATGTTGGCTGAGTTTTGACAGCCTTGTCATATTTTGGGATCAAAATTTGATAAAGCTTCTGCCTCAGCCTGACATTTCCACGTAGAAGTGCCCCAATGCTCTCCATTTTGAAACGATCACGACTTCATCCCTTAATAAAAGAAGGATCTGCGCAGACAATAGACGCTTAGCGGGGCATCCAGCGCACATTTATAGACAAAAGTCTTGTTAATCCGGGCTCTGGGCACCTGTTGGATGTAATCCTGAAATAATGAGTTTGGCTCATTAGCAAAGACAATCATCCGCGTCTCCCGCTGTGGGTATCGAGTTAAAAGAAAAATGATCAACAACCCGTCAAAGTTGAAGCTGCGAAGAAGAGGCCGGAGATTGAGATCTCTGTCATTCCTGTGGCATCGCGCCTCGACCCCAGTTTCACCTTAACGATGAGTTCCAGTGACGATTTTTCATTTTGAGAGAACAAAACAAACCCGAAGCTGCAGAATCAGAGGCGTTTGCTCTGGTTGTTGAACACTTAGGGGCAGATGTGAAACAGGAAGATTGGACCCATGTGGCTCCAACACATGACCCTGCGGTGCTTCCACTGGATCCCATCGCAGGGCTTTTTTTTTTCACAGAACCGAGCCCGGATTAGCAGGCCGGCTGTTGGAGCTGGCAATGAGGGCATCCATTCACTGTTATGTTTTCTGTTTTGCTGACAACCTCAGCAGGTTCTGGTGATTAAGCCGTAATTTAGAGGGATCTGAAACCAAATGTCTAAGTTGAAGCCGTGTTTACAGAAAACAGCTGCTTTAACAGGCACTTAGATGCAATTGAAGGAAGGTTTTTCAGCATGTGAGTGCGGCTCTGTCTTTGTGCAAGTGTGCGTACATGCGTGGGCCGGCTTTTTGGGCACCTACACAGACAATCTCTTTGTTTTGGAAGTGTTCGCTTAAGTCTTCGGGGGCAGACGGCAGCCAAGAACAACGTGGGAAAAGAGCAGTACTTCATTTCTGCTTTCCGTCCGGACCTTTTTTTTATTTATTTTTATTTTATTTAAATTTTCTGGACTCTTTCTGTCAGCTGGTCTCCAAAACATCACCTGGGGGATTGCAGGACTTTATACAAACCAGAGGAAACCTAACTTGGACTTGAGAGAAGCTGTAATAAGTACAGAGTGGCAGCTGACAGATGGGCCAAACTGCCTGTCGTCTCGCTGGGCCTTTTTTCCAACTTCCAGACGCTTACTGTGCGGGCACCCGAACAGACCTCTGCTCAGGTGGTCTCTGCAGCCCAGCAACGACTCTCTGTTCATTTCATTGCCACCCGCTCTTTTTCTTGCAATCTTCTAAAATAAAGGAGACAAATCATGAGGGTTGTGAAAGCAGTCATGCAGATACTTAAAAATCAGGAATGCCTTTTTTTTCTTAAATAGAAACGTTAGGTGCAACACGAAGTAATCCTCATTTATTAACCAGGATTCTGCATTCATCTTAACTTTAGAGTGCTTCAAACTTTCAGAAATACTAACTTATGTCTTGTTCTAGTTGTAGAGCCTAGACAAACAAAAAACAACAAAAAATCCCAAACCTCGTCTTTCTCCCACCCAAAAACAAACAAGCAAAAAACAACAATCAATTCTTAAAATTTTAAATACATATATAGATATACAATATTCTACAGATCTTTTTTGTTTGTTTGTTTTTTTTACATCAATTTTGCATGTTTGGTTCATTTTTTTGGGCAGATACATTTTTGAAAAATTTCACTCAGAAATAAATCATGTTTGTGGAACCAAAAGCTTTTAACTCATGGCGAAGAGTTTAGACACAACTGGTTTAATCTATGACGTCCCAACTGAGAAAGTTCTGCCTGTACAAGATTTAAAAGTAAAAAAAACCAACAAAAAAAAACAAAACAGTCCTAAGTATTGCATTTCCTTTTTAAAACGCAGCTCCAATTTTATTTTCACAGCACAAAAAAACTGCGTTATCTGGAAAATCTGACAGACGTGTCTCAGATACTGTATCATTATGAGCAAGGTTATTTTGTGTAATCCGAAGCGATAATTTGAAAGATTTTGATCCAAAGTTATTCACCTAACTGGTCAAAGCAATTGTGTGCATATTGATCTTAGCTCTGAGCCAGGATTTGTCTGTAATTCCACACTTCTCTAAAGCAGAAAGATTAAACATAAAACCCCAGAGTTCACTGACAAGTTGACTGATCGCTGGCAACATTGCGAGAGAGGGTCCTCTCTGCCGTCTGCGTTTGACTCTTTTGTTGCCGGAAGCCTCCAGACAGCAAAGCGGTGGCTTCTGACATACCCGACGGGAAAAGCGATGCCCGCCAGCTGAAACGGATCTGAGCTGACAGACAGTGGGGTTCCTGTACCCTCGGCGAGCTCGGCATCCCGCTCCAACGGAGGCCCGGCGGTGGCAGAGGGCTTTGGTTTCCCCCCGGAGTCTCAGGCATGAGCGGACACACGCAGAAACGCACACATCCAGCCGGCGTGCCAAATTCCACAGGGCTGTGGAGGCGATCAGGGCAGATGAGGAAAGGCAAGCGAGTGGCACTGAGCTGCACTGGGAGAAATGGACATATTTAACCCCTAATTGGTCTTCTTCTAAAAGAAATTATGCAGCTGCTTTGATTCGTTTGGGGGGAGAGGGGGGAAACAAGTTACTCTGTATCCCACGAGGGTTGTTTTTTTTCTTCCTGGTAATGTATTTGGGAAATTCCTGCCCTCTCTTTGAATACGTTCGACAAGCGGCTCTTTGAGACCCGATGTCACTGATCAAACAGCAGTGTTTGGAGTCAGCTTAAGCCACACAGCCAGGTTACTCATGCGTGGGGGCGCAGGCCTGCTCCAAGTGTGTTTAGCCAGAGGAAACCAGCACATGTACTGTACACACCACGGCCCCAGGCTTGCCTGGTTGTGTGCTCCTACATGCGAGCCGACGGGCAGGAAGTGGCACTGGCGTGCTGAACTTTGGTTTTGCATTTCTGTTTTTGTGAAATTGGCAGACGTCTTCAAACGCACAAAATGAAACGAAACTCTTTTACAGAGGAAGAAAAACAACAAAACATTTAGGGCTTCAGATGATAGAAAAATATCCAGTGAGTGTCAGTGTGCATCCCTGTGAGAGGACAGAAAGTTAATAGAAGCTCAGACAACCCAGGACTGCGATTCGTTATCTGAACACACTTAAAGAAGAAACACAAGTTCTCACCAGGTGCCACTCTTAGTGGGAAATTCAAGAATGCCTACTGTTTATTGAATATTCACTTTGACTTCCAAATGGTACAACAGGCTCAGCAGACAGAAAATAACTTTAGAATAAAAAAACTAATATTTACCCAGAGGTAGCTCGAATACCAATTATACTCGAGTAAGAGTAGTACCCCTTCAGTGTATTTCTGCTCATGTAAAAGTAAAAAGCAGCCATCCAAGATTAGAAAAAGTATTTGGTAAGGAGATCCTAACATTAATTTAGTATTTTAAAACGGCGTCTTTATGCAGTGCACTTTCTGGCATCACGACTAATAAAAATGTAGGCAGAAGAGACACTTTTGCAAATGCGTTTTATCCACTATGAAATGAAAACTTACAGTAATATCTATCCATGTTGCAGCATAAAGTATCTCCAGTGATGATATCTACTGTTTATTGAATGTTCTCTTACCCTCCAACCGGGCTCAGCAATAACGTTAGAGCAACAAAGCTTGTGAAGAAAACAAGAGGTCTCACTTCAGCACAAACACCATTCAGGAAAGTTACTCACAGTGGACGTAGTGGTACGTAAGAGTAGTGATCGTGAATTTGTTCATGTCCTACTTCTTCTCACAGTAACAGAAATCTTTATGTTCCCAAAGTATTCTGCTTCTAAAAAAAAGGACTGGGAGATGTAAAGGAAAGAGAGCCAAAGACCCTTCAGCCCATCAAAGCAGTCAAACAAAAGATCTCGGCTTAAATGCTGTCATTACCCGACGCTTCAACCTCTTATTTGTCGCACCGGAACACAAAAATCCTGTAAGACGTCTTGAGTAAAGACACGACAGATGCCATTTAGGCTTGTAAAGTCTAAAAATACATCTTAGGGACGGGGGTGGGGATTGATTTTGCAAGTCTGCAGGTGGGATCTTTGAACAAGCGATCCTACAGAGTACATCCATCAGTAAGAGTAACATTTGTAACATGAGGACATAGCTTAGCCATTGCACTGCCAGTCGCACTGAATGTAAACTATTCATGTCTTGAGGGGATTACACGCCGCATGCTCTGACTCTGAGGGGTGTCGCTGCTGTTCTCAGGGTGCTGCAGGGCGGTCAAAGTTCACCGGGGAACTTCCAGCGGTCGTTCCTCCTCGTTTCAAAACTTCACCCGATGACAAATGTGAGCAGGGAGGCTTTAAAGGCTGGCTGTTATGTAAAATCAACTTTTTTGAGATCCATATCATGTTTTAATGTTATTTCGTCATCAAAAACATACCTATGTTGCTTTTCTTCTTCTTTTTTTTTTTAAACGTACATTTTGAGTGTCCGCCACCTCATCTTCACCACTCGGCTCCCCCAGACTAGTGGCAGCAGCAATTAG
This sequence comes from Poecilia latipinna, assembly GCF_001443285.1. NCBI lineage: Eukaryota > Metazoa > Chordata > Actinopteri > Cyprinodontiformes > Poeciliidae > Poecilia > Poecilia latipinna. The sequence continues at coordinate 249,835 of NW_015112742.1, forward strand.
CAAAGACCTGGAGAAACAGCCCGTCTTCTCACACAAACTACTTCTTAGTCCATCGCTCCTAAGAATCTTGTAAATGGCATAACGGAGGAACATAGTTGTGGTGATGAGCTGAAGACGGAGTTTCAGAAAGAGTTGGAGCTTCTTAAAGTCACAGAGGCCAACTTCAAATTTCTCTTCTGTCACGTGCGATATATGCAACATTTTTACAATGACATGACGATCAGATGGTTACGTGGCTGTGGTATAAAGTTTGTCTGGAAAATAAATAATACTGCCCCCATTTAAAAATCCAGACGTGTCTGGATATTTGACCTTCACTCTTCCAATCAGAAACAGTAGGGCTAACTTGGATTGATTGTTAAAGGTGTGATTCTGGAGTCGTTATTCTTTAGTTTCTTTTTTATGAGATCAATCTTGTTTCTGTTTTGCATTAATTCAGTTCTAGTTCATTATGTTTTTTTTCTTGTGTCTAGTTATTTTTTTGTTGCTCTAGTTTAATTTTGTTTCTCAGGTCTAGTGATTCTTCAGTGTTAGATTTATTCCCTCGCCCCCTCTGCCTCTCTTTCTCACTCTCTCGCCCCTCACACCTGCAGCCCGTGAGCTCATCAGTCCAGGTCTTTTGTTCCATTATTCACGCTCACAGTATTTAAACGCCTCTCTTCCTACTGGTGCTTTCTGTTCTTCCCCATGTCCCTTGATGACTCATTCCTTGGATTTATGGTTTTTGCTCTGCTCTGGCTCCCTGTGCTCCCTCTGTTTTTTTTTTTTATTTATTTATTTTCATTCTTCATTAAAACTTTCTACAGCTCCTGCCTGCATTTTGGTCCATCCTCAAACTCGCACATCGTGACAGTTTTAGCTGCTTTTAAACATTTTCAGGGCTTTTTCAGAAGCATAACATTCGCTTTATGTGATGTACGTTTATTGGAGCCCCAAACTGTGTCGGCTCTTTCTTTAATATCCTATTAGCTCTGTGCAATGAAAGAACTAAACGGCACCCGGCATGATGCTGCCATGACATGCTTGATCGTTCTACAGTTTGAAAGACTCTGTGTTTTTGTCACTGTAACCAGGCAGATCGATCCTTGTCTCACCGACACTTTGCTTGTCCATGAGAAGAGCTAAAAATTCAAGTCAAGCAAAACGTAAGTTTTGGGATAAGCACTACTTTCATGTGTGCATTAATTTTAGTCTTTAGTTATGATTTTGAAGTTGCATGTTGCACAATCATCCACACTAAACAAATAACAGCACAAATAAATCTTTTAAACCCCAAATTGATCTCCTTCCTACACATGAGTTGCGTTTTTGTGGTTTCTTATAAAAGCAGCAGAATCAAAGCCCCATGTCAGGTAACTCATACCATACATACCTTTTTTTTTTTTTTTGGTCTCTTAGTAGGCAGCAAGGCAGAGAGCATTTTTAGATACATTGTTATTACAGTGGCCCTGGATAATTTCAGTGCTGACAAGGCCAATCTTGATGCATTACCACTGTGGGCAAAGCTTCAAAGAACATCACGTCATTTAGCCGAACAGAGGATCAACAGAACGTAGAGATGCCGGCTTCAGCCGCTACTTACGAAACGATATGAAAAAAATAAAAATAAAAAATCCCCGAAAGAGGAAGTAGACCATCTTGAGGCCATTTTACAATAATTTAAAAATGAAGCAGGGCAAAGTAAGTTCATTTTTTCTGTACTAAAATCAATTTGGACCTCTATTCAAACTACATTGCTACATCCAAACCATGTGTAGAGAAATTAAAAACTTTTCCATTAGGGCACTGCAAGGGTCAAGAGCGGGAATGCTTCATTCCTTTCAGTTGATCTCAGTTCACAAGCAGCTCGATTCAGATAATACTCTTCCTGACCTTAAATGGCCGGCGGTGCCAACGGCAGAACTACAAAGACCAAAGCAACTCGTGCTTTCATACCTAATCTTGTTTGGTTGCAGCTGAAAAACTGGAAACTTTTTGTTTGTGTGTTGCAGCAGGTGCAGGAAAATGACCTTTTGTCGTTTCATTTTTATGACACGGAAGCGATGCGTTTAATTCCTGCTGCCTCCTGCGTGGGGCAGGTGATGAACCTCACGTTGTCTTATGATTTGTGTATTGGTATACGAGTATTTGTGAGTGTGATTGGGTAAAAAGAGCTTTGAGTGTTCAATATGACTAGAAAAGTTCAGCGCAAGTGTGGTCCACTTAAAGACAAACTTTAAAGGATTTTCTCTGAGAACTGCTAAAAAAAAATGAAAAGAAAATTGAAATAATTTATGAGGGTTTTAAAATTTTCGTCCGTTGTTGCACTTTCCAAGATGGATGGACTTAAATACAAGACAGTTATGGAAGAAAATCTGGTAGATGCTGCAAAAAGATAGTTAAGGCCGGAATGGAGATGCCTGTGTTAGAATAGCCTAGTCAAAGCCCAAACCTTTATCCAACGGAGAATTTGTGATGACGTCAGCAGACTGAGAAGATCTGGTTAACTTTCAGTATCTACATATGCAAAGATTGTAGAGATGGACTTCAGAGACTTTGATGTGCAGTTTGACAGATCTTTCTCCAAAGTATTCTGAATCCAAATGAACAGCCCTCTGTTTTATGATTTTTATTTGTAAGAAAAAAATAAATAAAATCAAAACCACACATCATTTTCCTTCCTCTTTACAATAATGCACTTTGTGTTTGAAGTTCGTGGATGAAATGTGTCAAAAAGTGGAAAGGTCCAAAGGTTTTTTTGTTTTTTCCCCCCCTCAGCACTGTGTATATCTTCCATTCGTATATGTTTGGAGCTCTTCTGAATGCCTTCGCTGCTTCCTGTGAGCTGTTGTGACTAGTCTGGCCTTTCTGAGCTCCAACAAAAACAAACAGTCCTGGGCACAGACAGACAAGTGGGTAGAATAGAGTCCTTTGTGATGCCAGCCATCGAGGACATCCATTAACATGACTGGCAGCCTAAACACATTAGGTGAAAAGAAAGAAAAAAAAAGAAGAAAAAAGCATCCCCTTCAAGTTCGGGCAGCACGTCAGGCGCGTAACGGAGCATGTTTCTTTAAGAATGTAAGGTGGGTGAGCCCCTCTTTCTGACGCACGCCTGGCATGCAAACATAAATTTAGCAGCAACGTGTTTGCTGTTGAGGGGAACCAAATATCTGGAAGCGTCCGCGGAGTGTCATGTCGTCTCCGTCCTGTCTCGGCTGACTTTCGCCTTCTTCCTCCTCCGCTCGGGAACCGGAGCCGGAGCGCAGCGCGGAGAGCAGCGCGGACCGCTTTCTGGTTCTGAACAGGAGAGCCGGGACATTCAGAGGCGTCACTCAACAGCTTGAAATTACTTTGAGTCTGTTTGCGTCCGGGATGAAGAGTTGGAGCGGCTCGTGGACGGCTGGACTGCTTCTCCTGGCTGTGTGCGCCAAGGTAAAAAACCCCGCAGCGTTTCCCCCCCTCCGCGTTTATGCCTGCGACACTGGAGAAAGAGGCGCGTCATTTCAGTTTGACAGGATTTATTGAAATCATGGAGAAGTAAAGCGAGGGGCACCTGCTGCTTTAACTCTATCCCCAAAACAGAATCAGGTGCTTTTTGTCACAGTTTAAAAAAAACAAAAACATTATCTAATATATAAATATTAAGGATTATACAGTAGTTGGTGATTAACTTTTCCCCCTTTTGAGTCGATGTGCATCCTAAAATATCATGTTTTCCACAACATCCTCAGCTGAAGCTGAAAGTCTGACACTGCTGGCATTCTGGAAAGATAAGTCAGATGTGGGCTGCATTTTTAGCAAATGCACAGAAATGTGGGAAAATCACCAGAAACCAACATATAAAAGTTTAAATTCATTACAACAATGTAGTTAAAACCGGTGGATACAAAAAAACGGTACAATATCAATAACATTAAATAAAAACCGCTCTCCTCAAGCCAGTTTAAACTGTGGCTTATAGGCTTTGATCTGCTCAAACATTTATAAACCCTTGAAGAAATAAAATGAGGGCAGCTCTTTCAAGTGAAGTTCATCCTGAAGCAGATTCCAAGCCGATGATCTGTGAAATGAAAAGCTTTCTTTCTTTTCTTCTTCTTTTTTTTTTTCAACCAAAGTCAGTGCGGACTCTAGGAACAGTCAAGAAAAAATAATCAGCAATAAAGAATTAACATAAATTAAGATCTTTGTGTGTGAAAGCTGTTGAAGTCAACTGATTGGGCTGGACCCGATGCCGATATTTAGAAATCGACTCAATGGACAGACATGGATCTAATTTGTTTGCTTGTTTTAAAAACCATAATTATTGATAATGATTCTGTCTTACTTTGTTCAGCCCTTTTTTGGCAATACGACAACACTTAGCCTTCTATTTCACAAGATCGGAGCATAAGCTCCTCTCTGTCTCTTGTATCGCTCCAGTGGTGGGTCTTCTCTTGTCTCTTTCTCAAACTGTTCCTCATCCAGCTTTGTTTGTCGCATTGCCTCTTGTTCCTAACCGTACACACAAGTTTGACAAGAAGCTACTTGTCCTGCTGACATTTTATGACCTAGAAGGATCAACAAATTGCTCTCTACTTGAATGACATCTTCTATACTCTTTACCGTTTTGAAGACTGGCTGAGAGAAACGCGGTTCTGTGTCATGTCATGCTTGAATCCTGACGGTAAACACTGAAAGTGTCAAACTCAAGCTCAATCAGAGTTCTGTCAATAACTTGCGTATTTAATATTCTACCAGACGTATTATCTATTAACATTCGTCACGTCATATTGAGACAGTGAATGATTTTTTTTTTATATAACTGATGAATATACCTTCTAAAATATCATCATGTATTCATTTCAGAGTCTCTGAGGTAAGGCTGCTCTCCTGCTGATGTCCGCACACAACAACTATAGTCCTCCTGAATATTTTCCTAGAAAATGACTCGGTAGCTTTTATCCTCAAGTGGTCAGCAGATGACTGCTGCTCCCATCTGTGCGAGGCGTGAGCGTGCAGCATGAGTCAGCACGCAGCAGCGCGCCGCCTCGGGACGGGGTGGGATGTGGAGGTCAAGGGGTCAGCAAGTGAACATCTCTGCTCTTCAGTGGCCTTCTCCCTTCATCCGTCTGCAGTTGCTGCATCACAGAATGGCAGGAGAATGAGATTGCGTCCAAGTGCGGCTCCTGAAAGTTTGCGTTTGTTGGTATGGGGGCCAGATTGCCCGTTTCTTCATCCCTATATGGAACAGACTTTCTTTTGTTGTTGCCATAATAAGCTGTTCTCTTCTCTTGCTTATGTAAAGGGGCTGAAACCTTTATTTAAAATGTAGCTGCAGCAGAAAAATTGAGTCCATGATTTTTAGTTTTTATTACCTCTGTCCTCGGTTTAATTCAGATTCATTTCCAGCCACTGGACTGATTGTTAGCCGTCCCCTACAACAATTCAAGAATAAATTAGGACAAAACTACAACATTTAAATCAAAATCTACTTACCAAAATGTTAGATGCAAAAGAAAGTGATCATCTTTCTTTTCCAAGCTTTCTGGTTTCCTTTTCTTTTCTTGGTCTGCTCATTGACTTGGACTCTAAAGTACACCTTAGTTCATCCAAACCTGCATTAGAATTTGGTCGAATACAGCACGTGTTTGCAAATGAAGACTGACCTTGGTCCGGTTTTTGTTGCTGGGAACAGACAAAATATTTTTTCAGCTTTCTTCGATCGAGCCGAAAATAATAAGCAAACTGGATGCCTTTCATTTAACAGGAAAAATGTGTTAAAACATTAGAAGTTTTGGATATACGATCCCGTTCCTACAAAAAAAACCCCCAAAACTGATTTGTTTAATTAATATAATTCATGCTTAGTTTATTGTCGCGTATGTTAATAAAAATCACATTTTTCATAATTTTCGTTTTTAAATATGATGTTTTTTTGGCTCGTACGTACTTTTGAGCTGACAAATTTGACCTTCACGACATCCCAGTTGTATTTTTTTCTTTTTGATTCAACTTGAAAGCTATCAATTTACATTGATTGGTTTCAAAATGTTAACGTTGAACCTCAATAATGTTATAACGCATGCTTCAGTGACCAATGATTACAATTTCTTGTTGTACTTCTCTTTGGTTGTGTCATATCTCAGTTTATTCCTTTGTGTTTAGTTTCTCTTCTTAGTTTATCCTCTGTTGTTACACTTGTTTGTTCTCCTTTGTGTTTTCTGTGGCAATTAGCCTCCTTGGCTCAGTTTCCTCTCACAGCTGTTCCACATTCCTCAGATTAACCCACCTGGACCTCAGTGTAGAAGCTCCCTGGTTGTCACTGATCTTCACTGGATCATCCAGATACTTCACAAAACATGACAGAGCTTTTAACATGCATCTTCTAAATGCAAGTGATATTTTATTTAATAATCTGAAATGGTCCCATCAGGATTCCGACTCAAATCTGATGGAGAATTTGTGGAGGAAGCTAAAGATTAGGATGATGGGAGGGATATCTCTCAAATGTAAAGGCTTGAAAATCATCTCCAAAGATCGTGATGGCACCAGTGGAATACTGGTCAGCAGTTATAAGAGTGGATTAATCACTGTGAAGGCCAGATGAAAGATTAAAAACAAGGATGTAAATAATTGCAACTTGCTCTTTCTTCTGTGGTAATGTAAGTGAATCAGTTTCTCCCCCCCTTAAACAGCTCCATTGTTTTACTATCTTGTGAGAAATGCCTGAAAGAAACTATTTGGTTAAATGCAAAACCTAATTCTGATAATTTGGGGGCTTAACAGCGCTTTGTTGCAATGTGACAGAAATGTGAAGAGTGAAGCAGTCGCGATGCTTTCGCACAACGACGTAGGTTAGCATTCGTTTTTCAGATGAAACGTGCTTCGAATTATACGGCTTTGCAGAATAACTGGCGAATTACATCGTGAATGTCTTTCCACATGTGATGGACATAATTCAGCCCTGATTGCAGCATATGGCTGCCACACTCGCTTCACCACATGCTTCTTCACTAATAACTCTGGTGGAATTCGAAAGGAAATTAGCCACAAAGGCAACAGATTCTGATGTTTATTCAAGGATACGACCCCTCTCTGCGTCCTAATGCGGCTGAGCGCGGCGAATTTCTGCAGGATCCGGGAAGCTTTGAGATCTAATGGCAGGATTAAGTGGGGTCACGACGCTGAAATGGTCCCGTGAGAGAGAGAGAGTCCGTCAGCGCTAACATCTCTTGTCCTCCGTGGCTCGATCGGCCCATCATAAAGACCGCAAACTATCCAATTAGTTTTTATGAGTGGCTTTGTTGTGAAGGCAAGTGGAGTGGGAAGTGAATTAATTTTGAGAGGGATTGGTCCCTCTTGAGGAGTAAAGGGAAAAAGGCTCTGTGGAACATCTGGCCTGTGATGGATGAAGCAAGTTTTTGGAGTGTGTTAACAAGCCCGAGTGTTTTCAGTTACACAGCGAGAGCCTTCAAACTCATCTCATTGTTCCCATCTGGGCTTAATCTGCAGAGTGAGACTGAGGATTTGTCGAATGTGGAAGCCCGCGTGCATCTGTGCGCTCGCAGTGCCATTTCCCGACCAAGCACAAAATTAGCCTCAGTTTAAGCTGCAAAAGTAACCCGAGAATTATTATTATTTTTTTTTAAATTATTTTCATGGAAGACTCTCGTGGTATTTGGCGTGGTGGCATTTCTTCCTCCGCGTGCCACGCAGGTGTGCCAGCACTCTGCTCTTTCCATCTGCAAATGCAGAAAGCAGACGTGCATCTCTGTAAAGCAAAAGCCAAGTAGCTTCACTCGGCTCTCAGCAGGCCGATGAAGGAAAAGTCCTGCAGAACAGAACAACTGACTCCACTGTCTTCGGAAAGTCCTTCCAAAATTGCATTGTGTAACATTTTTTATTTCTCTTAATCCCTGTTCCAGCTGAAGTCATATGAAACCCTGTGTTTTTTGTCTTTCGGCTCCTGAAGCCGATTTCCCCTCCGTCCTCCACTTGCATCAAAATCATCTGCCATTTGGTGGAAGTTTTCTTTCATTTTTGCTTCAGAAAATTGCTGCAATTCACATTTCTTGATACTGTCTATGACGGTGGAGTGAATTGATAGCTAGCATAACCTCTAAAGACCAGTTGACAGGATATTCATAGTAGTACTCCCTCAAATACTATTTAGTTTTGTAATGGCCCTCAAAGACCACCGTTTCACTTCCTTCTTAATGAAATGCAAACAAAAATGGAGTAGCGTCAGATTTTAGCGATTGCAGAATTTCTCTGGTCTTTGGTAAAAGGGCACAAGTCGTTTCTCCCACTAGGTTCAGATTTGAGTGTTTGTTTTGATTGTATTTACCCAGAATGCCCTGCGCTACAAGTTCGCTTCTTGCTTTTGGTCCGCTTAGCATTCACATATGCATTTGAACTGCACCAAACCTGAGTTTGATTTTTTTTTTTTTTATTTGTATCAGAGTTCGAAGGTTGTTGCTTCGCCAGGTTGATGTCTTCTGTTCTTGATCCGGTATTAGTCGGCCAGAACAACCTATATCCACATCAAGTACATTTTTTCTAACAGACACATTGCATTGGTCATTATAAAATGCTCTCATAAGTTCTTCTAAATAGGAATAGTGATTGCACCGATATGGTTCAGCAAGAAAATGAAGAGACATTTGGAAAATATGGACACGTTGCTTTAGCCCTGGGAGCTGGTGAACAAAGTGTTCCTTGTGAGATTTTATGCGATGTGGAAACAACTTTTGGATATTGCTGCCTCCGTTCTGAAGTCCTGCAGAAGTAATATTGTTGTTTATCTTTCCATCACTTGGTGCTGAACTCTAATAACACGCTGCAACTGAGCGCTCAGAGTGGCTCGTGCCAGTAAATGGCACAGCTTACTGGAATCGGGTTACAGTTCTCTGCCAGACAGTAAACAGGTCGCCCTGGTACCCAAACTTCAGGGTGAAAATGCAACTAGAGGTTTTTTTTTTTTTTTGCGGTCTAAATAGATTAGCAAGGAAATCTGCTTGACTTTAGCAGGTCACACGCTTGAATTCGTTTAACTGTAATTTATAAAGAGCTGCCAGCAGATGGCAACGTCACAGCAAAGGCGCCTTTTGTCTCCGGCTCTGCTGCTCGCATGCCTGTCGCAGGGTCGCATCCGTTGGCGTTTTGCAGGTGGTCGCCCCGTGTCCGGGCCCCAGACTCCCTCTGAAGCCCGTCGCCAAAGTATTTGTTCCTTCATAGCGAGGTTTACTTGTCACTTGCCCGGGTTGAAAGCTGAGCCTCTGGCGTCCTCTTCCTCTGATGAAACGTCCCGGGCTCCATCTGCGTCGAGCCGCTGTCCCTTCCATCACTGTGACTGAGAGCGGTTGTTTTTCTCCCCGTTGTGTGCTCTGGGGCTTCAGTTTAAACTTCATCTGCAGGGGCCTGATGAAGCCCTGCGTGCTTCATGTGGACTGCACATTTCTCATGCTAATCTGGAAATAGCCCTGCAGCCGAGCAGCTCTGCCTCGACGTGATCACATTCATCTGTTTGCTCCGTTCTGTCCCGGCCTTGACCTCGGACACGATCCTGCGGTGCTATTAGGAGCAGGGGGGAGGGTGGGGCTGGAGAGAGGCGCTAACAAGAGGGGAGATGCAACGCTGGATTCTCCCGAGGCTCCTAATTAGAGGGGGAGTTGCAGGTGGGAGGGTTTTTGGCGTCTGACGTGGAGAGATGAAGGTCAAACTGACACTACAAAGGTAGAGCCAGAGAAACATGACGATAGAGGCAATGTGGTGTCTATGTTAGAGTCAGTCTTACCAAGTAGAACTGTGCAAAGGTCTAAAATTCACTTTACCTTTGGTGTTTCCATAATTTCCTTTTAAAAGTTTCTTCCCAGCGTGCCCTTTCCAGTATAATCCAGACAGTTTCAAATGGGATTCTTTAGGCTCTTTGTTACCGATTGCCTGCCACAAGGATGCAGTTTGCTCTGGTTTCTTAAAGTAGCACAGATAAACCGTCTTGAGACGCATAAAATTGTGTATTAGTACCAAGGTGATCCCCAAATGAGCTGCTAGTTGAAAGCTTTGATTAAAGTAATTGATCATCTGCCCAAACAGATTCTCCCAAATATTTGAAAACAAAAAGTTATAGTTTAGTTTAGGTTGGTTTAAGGTGTTTCTGACTTTGCAAACTAATCATGAGGAAATGAATACTTTGTTTTTGTAGTTTGATGTTTGCCTTGCTCGCAGCCACTGATGTGGGTGTTTTGGCGACTATCTGGCAGGAGGCGTTTTCTCAAACTGAGACAATATCATTAATGTTGTATTTGTGCCGTAATTACGTAGCTTTTAAAAACGATTCACCTGTTTCATTTGTCCAACCTACTCATTTTAAGGTCAGTACGTTCCGATTGAGTTCAACAACGGTGCCGAAAATAAGTTAAAAAGGTTGCCAAAGACCAGAGAGAGGAGCTTGAAAATCCTGAAAAACTATTGTTTAACACATCTTTAAACAATGGACAATGAAGTCAGGTTCTTTGCAAGTAAAATAAACCACACTAAATGGTACAAGGAAGCAAGAAAGTTGCTTGTTTTTGTAAATTAGGTCGTTCAATTTAAGCCATTTCAATTTATTTTTGTAGCACCAGTCACAACAAACATCCATTTAGATAGGAAGTACTTTGATCCAAATTAAATTCAAATCAATCCGACCCCGTGGTTAGATTTAAATCCAATATATTCTAAGGCTGAAACAATTAATCAAATTAATCAGTTATTGGAAAGAACTGCCAACTAAATTTGTAAATGATTAATAGTTAACTGGAGTAGACAGACTCAACTAAAGCATTTGAGTTGGAAAACCCTTTTCTGTATGTATGACATAAACAAGTATGTAAATAAAGGATGATGGTTAAGAAATTATTTCACGTAATGCCTAGACGGAAAGAAACCAGAAGATTCGCAGTTAGAAAGAAGGCTGTAACGGATCAAAAACGTAATAAAAATCTGTCACAGATTTAGAAGCGTAAATTAGGAGTCGAGTTCCACTTTCGCAAGTACAAACAAGTGTATTATTAATGGAGTGATAACAACTTGTGTTTATGTTACAGCAATAAAAGAAATGAATGCTAAAGACAAACAAAAGTCTGGATGCCTAAAAAAAGATGAACACTGTTAATGGAGTGAGAGGGGAAGTTTGCAGTCCAAGCAGGGACCATTGACATAAAACAAGAGAAGAGGAACTGAAATATTCAAGCGCTTCTTCCTGGCCGAAGCAGAAACGCAGTAATTCCAGATCCACTCACTGGTCGACAGGCACGACAAACAAATAAAAAGACAGTTATCTCATTCGCTGACCTCATCCCGTTGGGAGGAAGGAGGTCGCGCACGAGGGTGAGAACAGTTAGCTGTGAAAGAAATAAATAACGGTTGGACCCCTGAATCCAGTGGAAACATGGCGGAGGGAGGGCCGTCCATGCAGCGGCGCGGCGCCGCGCTCCGAGAGGCCGTCCGCCAACGGATCAGCTCGGTTCGGCGTTTGCAGAGCTAATGATGCTTCCTGGGGTTCCCACATCTGTTTCCCTCCACGGCCACATGTGCTTTGAGTAAACGCTGGGCGGCTACGAGCAAACAACAGGGCCCTGGTTACAAACGAGGTGCTGTTGGGATTACAACGCATACGTCCACAGAAGCAGAGCGATGAGCGTGTAACCATGCAAAGTAGGTGTGCCGCTCTCGTCCTTGGAAACGCTCGTGCTTTCGGGCTCCATGTTATTCGTTAACATGCTCAAAAGTTTGATCCAGGACAAGAAAGTGGTTGTTGCAGAAGAGCCATGCGTTTGTTTGTTTGTTTGTTTGTAGTGTTGAAGTCAACATGCGTCGTTGCCAGGCTTTTTCACATTTACAGATTTTAATTTATGGGGAATTTGAATGAAAGGGGATTATATGAAATGCCATTTTTATGTGTGAGAAAAATCTTAGGCGACTATAAATCCATTTTAGTACTTGGATCAAATTGACCTTGACTTAGATTGCCAAAAGTCAACAAAAAAGCTTATGACTTTCTATTAAATTCATATTTGCCAAGATTAAGGCAAGAAGATTAATAACTGTCTCATCATCTTAAATATGAGTAATCTGCTAATTAGTGAAGCTCAAAGTGTGTTATTTCGGTGTCTTTGTGAATATTAATCAAACAAGTTGCAATTATTAGATTAGAGGGCTTTAGGGGAAGCTTTATCAAACTTTGTTATGCTTGGCAAGAGTCAAACCTGCTGATATTGCGCTGTCTCCTTTATCAAAGCTAAGTAACTTGAGGAGATGAGGTATAAAACATCTGATCTAACTTTTCTTTTCCTCTGAGGGAAAAGTAGTGTTGCAAAAGATGTAAAAATTAATTCATCTTTTTCGCTGAAAAATGTAGGGGAAAAAAATCCACCAATAATTTAAATATATTTATTCAGTGGGGAAGTTGTTTCCATATCAATGGCATCTTGATCATTTCCATTATTTTCTAAATTATTTTATTCATACTTTAATCTAGTCTGAGAACTATGAACTGTTTCTTCTTGTTTTCTTGGTTTACAAATATGATGTGACTTATTGGGCCATTCCTCTTAGACACTCTTCAAAATGTGAAATACAAGAGAACATACCATTCACTTCAGTTTATTTATATAGATAGCGCCAATTCACAACAAATGTTGTCTCAAGGCATTTTACAAAAAAAAAAAATCATCTCCACTTAATCACACATGCTTTCCAATTTATCCTAATTATCAAACAGTAGAGTAAGCTTAGTTAATTATTCAGTGTAGTTTTTAAAATGTTTTGGTCTAAACCACCTACCCTGAAACTTGAGTGACTCAGTTTTCAGCCAGTTTTCCATTATTATTTTCAACACGAACCTTTGGTAAGCTAGCTGGAGCGTCGCACTTTGAGCTGAAGTCACGGCAAATAAACCATCCTTCACATGCAGTACCCCGCGGACCACTAGGGGCGCCCGCGCACCACAAGTGGTCTGGGGGCCATAGTTTGAGAAAGACTGAAACCCAGGAGATTGCATCAAGTCATTCACTCCTCCTGAATATAGCGACAGTAGAAAATTGCTTGCGTTGAAATTACAGCAATCCCTCATACTAAGTATGCATGTAGCGACAGTGGAGAGGAAAAACTCTTCTTTAACTTTGGTGAGTTAGTCAGACAGCAGTGCTTTGCACAGCCTGCAGACGGTCCAAGGTTGGTTTCTTAAAGCAGGTGAATGATTGTTTTAACTCGTTAATCAAGCTGGAACAAATGAAAGCATGGGAAATATTTTTCTAGTTCTCACCGGTACAAAACCACGACTTACCCTGACAGTACTCATTAAGCTTTGAGTCGTGGTATCGACTCAAAGCTCTGAACTAAGAGTGAACTTGACCGCAAACTCTAAGCGACCCTGATTCAGATCTCGACGTCTTCACACCGCCCACACCGTCCCGCTGCTGTTGTGTGTTTTAGGGCGATTGATGTTTGAACCCTAGGAGAAATTTCTGCTATGACAAAAATGCACCCCCAGGTCACAGTTGTTTTCGGTGCCTCCACTCGCCTTAGTGTTGCATTCAAAGTGTCACTGGGGAATTCCACCCCGGCATACCTCTGGAGCGATTACATCATCCCGAGTGAGGGTAGCGGGGACGCATCTACGCACACAACCCTGCATGCACCTGGCCTGTTGGAAACACGTTAATGTCCTAATCCCTCTGCTCTTCCTGGCTGCCTGATGACGGAGAAGCAGATAGAAAAATTATTCATCTGATATAAGCGTGAGCTAGGTCATTGCTGGAGCTGTTGGGACCGAGTTGACGAGCTGGCATGTGAATATGAACAATATCAGAATCAGCATGCTGTAAAATAATCAATAAAAATCAGATAATTTCAGATGAAGACCGAGAAGAAGAAAAAGAGACGTTCCTTGGAGAAGGAATGTCTTAAATAGACTGGTCTGCAAAACTGTACAGAGTCACTGTCTTACTATTTCTTTAAAGTAATATAGTTTTAGAATCCTAAATTTGTAACCAAGATACACAAAAGAATGTAAGGATGGAATATTTTTATCTGACAAATGAAGCCACTTTATCTGTTAAAACCAAATATTTGACTCTAAATCCTTAATCTTGTGTTTATCAGTCATTACAGTAAGAAGTTGAATGGTGATAGGAACAACTAAAGTTCCAAAACTGCGCTAATCCTGATAGCCTCGGTTGAAGGGTTCTGGGCCTGCTTCAACGCAAACAATTTAAAGCACAATAAGACAAAACACAATGAAACAATATCTAAATTGTTTTATCCCTGGCCTAAAACTTTTTTGTACCAGGCAAGAGTACAATCAATACAATTTAAGGTCTGATACTAAGCTAGCATTAGCACTGCGGCACAGTTAGCTAGCTTGTACGTAAACAACAATTTCAGATTCTGTTTTGGTGTCTCCTTTTCTTATTGTGTTACAACTAAAAGCATTTTGCTGTCATATTTGCTAATAAAGAAGTGTAATCTTAATAACTGCACAGCCACAACATGAAAGAGTTAATATTTACTGGTTCAAATGAAAAGTTTAAGAGAAAAAAAAAAAATTCAGAGAAATCAACTATTCTCTCTTTTAACGCCAAGAAATTACATTCCTATCAAGCTGACAGTTCAGCGACAGGCATGATTAAACCCTTCAGAAATTACTGATCCAACACCTGAGATGTACTTGATTGAGCTTCTTGTTAAATCTGTGGCAAAATGGAATGTGGGAGTGAGCTGCCTAATTATGACTGACACGGAGAGAAAACAGTAATGTTTTAAAGCTGACGGACTTAAGTAGGGTTTTTATGCGTTGTGTGTTTCCTTCTGTCAACGCCCAATTACTGATGAAAGGTGTGCGTGCGTGTGAGTGAGTATAAAATGACCTGAGCTGTCACTAATTGGCTGGAGGTTACAGCAGGAATGTGGATGTCTGTGAATCTCTCCTGCACAAGTTGCTCCATCAACACAAGAGAAAGCGGTTATTACGGGCAAATCATTACACGAACAGGAGGAACTTCAGTCTGCGGCAAATATATGCAGCAGTTAAGGCTGCTGTGAAGGTGAAAGTTATTTTGAAGGAATGACAAAAGGAAAAAACACAACACGCCAAAGGAGGCTAATTATTTCCACTTTACACAAGTTGGAGCAGTTTCCCGAAGAGGTGTTATGTCAGTAAAACGTTAAGCTCATCAATTAGGATTACTCCCCCAGTCATGTCTTATTCAGCCTGTCTCTTTTATGTGCAGCTGATTTTGTTCTCTTTACAAGGAGATGGTCAACAAAAAAAATAGGTGGGACTGGAATGCACACGATTATCAACACAAGGTGGACCTGAGAGAGAGTGGATGAATAGTAGAAGTGTAAATATAGAGAAGGGTGAATACTGGGACGAGGATTCTGTGACTATTCAACTCTGAAGAAGTTATAATACAGGGTGGGCCATAAGTTTCCATACATAGCAAAAATTTTATACTGGACAACCGTTTTTATTTTTGTGGGACTCTGTGTAATCGCTACACGTCTTGGGCCACTTCGTGGTTGAGCTGCAACATTTCCAGCTTTCTGAAACTTGCAAATAAGTTTTGCCACAGTGTCGTGTGTGTGTGTGTGTGTGTGTGTGTGTGTGTGTGACGCTCGTTCCATGTTTTCTGTTAAAGTTTCGTGCAACCGTGTGACTGTTTCCCCGATCCAGCCATTGGTGATTTCAATTCTTTGCTCTTTTGTCAAAGGCATCTTCTTGGGTATCTGAAAT